>NW_020525233.1:12500-101853 GCF_003368295.1 Carassius auratus | reverse complement strand
TGGACAACCCTGAGGGAAGTAACAATGGAACTTACGATGGGTGGTGTACTTTGAGTGTAGGGAAAAACATGGTTTATTCGCTTCAACCAGACAAGATCTCTCGTCTTCAAGAGAAATATGAGGCCAGTGCAGAAACTGAAGATGAAGATTCATCATGTGATGACCAGCCAAATAGTGAAAACAAAGGTTCTGAGAAACAGTTGGTGCACAGAAATCTGTTTAAACAAAATGAAAGGAGAAAAATCTGACCTAGATTTGCATCCTGAGACCAGAGAGCCTTTGGATGAACAGGAAAAGCCTTTGGACCAACATCGAAACAGCTTTTCACTGGGCAAAGCACCTTTTTTAAATCTCAAGCATAACCTGGATTTTAATGATATTGACTGCAATATAATTAAGGACTGTTGACAAAAGTTGGCACACAATACCTAATGACAGAGGACAGGGACATCATTCTCAAATTCGTGGATGCATCTGTTGATAATGTTGTTCCATTGCTCAATAATTTGGATAAAGGGACATCTAAAAAAGAAAAACAGAGAGAGGAACCAACAGCAGTCATTCTGGACCTGTTGGTTGAGGATGAGAAGTCTAGAGTTGATTGTCTTGAGAAATCCACTGACATCTCAATCGAGGAGGCCAGTCTCGATAATAAAGAAGACTTGAATAACAAAGGGCTTTGACTACACTTGCAGATAAACTTGTGGACAACTTCTAAGTGATGCGCTGAAGCAATTTCAGAAGATCAAGAAAGACAAAGAAGAGAAGTTATCAGCTGCTAATCAGTTAAAAAGAGACTTCATCAATGAAGATGATGGACTTAGAACCAACAAATTTAAGTCTCAGAGCAGGTCTTCATCTAAAACAAAGACAGACAGTTTCCGCACCTTCTTTGATGATGATCAGGAGGAACTTTCATCTCCAGAGCATTGCAACAGACCTGTAAGTGACTTTTAAAGATTTTGATTTATCTAAAGATCCTATAGAATAGATTACATGAAAAAAAAAAAGGAAAAAAAACTGTCTTCAGAGTTATTTATTGAAATGAAGTGAATGATTTACCCAACAAACTGAATGACACTGGTGATGTGTAATGCTTAAGTTGACATTTCCAACTGTACTGACACACATCTGAGGGCTGATGTTACCTTGGAACCTTCTTTTTAAGCCTGCAGTGTGTTGTAATAGAAATGGAAAGACAAATCATATCTTCTGATGGAAGTTGTAAGAGATGATCTTTATTACTGTTAACTATGCTTCTTCTACAGGAGAGCCCTATCCTGGGTACGAGTGGACAGGGAGAGCTAGCTAAACGTCTGACAGAGCTGGAACTGAGCCGTGAGCTTTTCGATGTCGTTGGTGAGGAGCAGGACTGGTTCGATGAGGACTTTGGTCTCAGTTCAAGAAAACAACAGCAGAAGCAAAAATGTCAGCAGCAGCAAGATGGGATTTCTAGCTCCTTGAGTTTAAGTGCGGGGGGAACAGGTCAAAACACCGCCCAGGCCTGAACTTCCCATGAAGATGAAGCAACCCGAGGAGCCTGCCGTCATTGTTCCTCACACTGTCCTAGAGGTGGAGAAAATGGTCATCGCTGCTACTCAGGAGATCTGGAAAAGCTGCAAACTGGGTCATGGTAGACCAAGCCTGATTGGCGTACCAAAACCTCAGCCCTCTAATAATTTCCTGGAAGGAGACTCCAAAGCCAGTGACCTGGAAACTCAATGCCAACAAAGCTACAAACTGGTAGGGATTGAAATGCTCGCATTGAGGTCTTTGTTTAACCATGGCAAGGTTTTTGTAGGCATTTCCAAGAAGATGAGTAAAAATCTTTGTCGTTATATTATTTACAGGCCATCTTTGATTTATCATGGGAGGTTATTCAAGACATTTATGCAGAAGATCAAAAGTTGATCAGCCACAATGGATGAAGCCACGTCGCCTTAATTCCACCTACTTCCATCGGGTGAAATGCCCCAGTGACATCACAACAGTCCAGGTATGAAAAGTAACAGTAAAGACTTGAAAAATGGATAAAAAAGATTTCCATTTTAAATGCTGTTCTTTTTAAATGTTGTTCATCAATTAAAAAAAAAAAATCACTGTTTCCAAAACAAAATTAAGCAGCAATATCAACATTGATAATAAAAAATAAAAAAAAATGAGCACCAAATCAGTTTATTAGAATGACTTGATTATGTGACTCTGAAAACTGAAGTAATGGCTGCTGAAAATTATTAATGTTATTAAATATTTTATTTTAGGTGATTTAAGTATGTTTATTTGTGTACATGTATTTTATTTATTCAGGAATTTGTCCACCACTGAGGTATTGAAGTTGTGTGGTCTAAAGAAAGAGCAGAACCAGAAAACAGATTGGCAGAAAATGATCAAATTTGGACGAAAAAAGCGAGACCCGAGTTGACCACATTCTAGTAAGTGTATTTAACCTCACATTCAGAATGCTTGTGTCTGAAATTGCAAAACTGTCCTTGATAACTGATAGATTGCTGACCATGGAAAACATTGATTTAATTTGATTTCTAGACTTGCTTAGGCATTTAAATGCAAAAGTCTATAATCACTCTTCCACTTCTAGGTCCAGGAGTTGCATGAAGAGGAATCCCAGTGGGTGAACTATGATGAGGATGAACTTTTTGTAAAGATGCAGCTTGCTGATGGGATTTTTGATGCCTTGCTAAAAGACACAGCTGACGTTCTGACCCAAATCCAAGAGAAGAAGTCTAAAAGAACTCTTTGATGATACCTGTACAGAGATCTGTTTTCGGTACCTAGCGTTAATCACAAAATAGAGGATGTGGCATAAAAGACCCTCAGTGAGGAATTATCTTTCAGTCTGCTTGTGCAGTCCACGGAAAGTTGTGGATTCAGGATTCAAGGCTACAACACCTTGTCAGAGGTCTGACTTGTCATGGAGATGTTCACATTCTCATCCGGGAAGTGTGGTGAACTCAGCTCTTGATGGTCCGGTGTTAATTGTAGCAGCTGTTTGGGTCCAGATTCCCCATACTGTGTCTGTTCATCGCTGCTGCTAAAACTGGCTCTGCCATTCTCAAGTCTTGTGATTAAAACTCAACGGTCAGATCAAATCAGGACAGACCTAAAGACTCAAAGACTTGTTTTTATCTCCAACTAGGTTGTATCATAAGAAATACTTGTACCTTTCCCCCTTTAATTCTATTAATTTATTATAACTTTTTTTTTTTTTAAAGTAACATTGGAAAGTGTTTCGAGACAAGAGATTTTTACAATTGTCATGATTAACTGCAGAACTAAGCACAATAAGTACAATTTGAATGTAGAAATGGCAATATAGTGTAAAGGGATTTGATGCACGATAATGTTAAATGCAAAAATATGTCAATTATATTTAACAGCTTTTTGAAAGCAACAGGAAGACCTGCTCCATACAAAACAATGTTGTATTGGTAACACCTGCTGCAGTTATTGGATGCCGAAAGACTGAATTGAAATATATGAACTGTGCTAAACACGGACATGCTGGGTTCTAGCCTTAACATTTGCCTTTTATCCAATTCATTTTAAGTGCCTCCATTGTTACGTTTATTCACGCACAAGCAACTTTTCTCGGCCTTCCTTTGACCAGTGTTGAACGGTCCCTTTTGACTGTAATCTTAACTCTTAACTTATTTCTTAATAGCTGAACAAACCTCTAATACTGTAAGATGTACATTTCTGCCTTAATTTGTGCGTGTACCCATCATCAGAACCTTTTTAAAGGACAATTTTGCGTTTTAAGAAAAGAGAAGTGGTAATGTTATGCTGTCAATGGCACAAGTACACATTTGTTTACTTTTAAGGAGGCGTTTTACCCATTGTGTACCTTTCAGAGGAACTGCTCAAGGGCTCAGCACGTCCATTATCCTCGAATGCTGTGATGTACATATTTGTAAATCAGTCACCATTACAATCCTAGTCTCATAAGAAACATATTATCATCATGGTGTCTTATGTTTATAATTAGCTGGAACCAGCCCTTCCTCACCTCTCTTAAAGCTGTACTTCCTGAGCCAGACTGTCCAATAGTGACTTGCAGCATCATTGTGAGGTTAGATCTAGAGTATTGTGCCGTGTAAGTGGGTTAAACTTCATCTATGCAGCAAGAGAGTCTCTGATACCCAGCATCAGTTGCTCATCCAATAGCATGTCTAATTATATAGGTAACAGAGATCTCTACCTCGTTCTGACAATAGGCTACTACTAATAGTCTTTTTGGCTAATGTGTTTAAACTTTTAACTGGGCGGGAAATTAGGATTTGTGTGGCACAAGTTGTTTGATAATCAGTTTCTACTTTTAAATTGGTAGGTCGTAGAAATGTTTCGCGTCCCGTAAGTGTATGTGTATTTATAATGATATACTGTGAGTGACAGAGGTGCACTTGAAGACTTGTAAATGGTTGTACCCATGTAAATAGAGGCGATGCCTATCTCCTGTGAGTAAGATTGCTGTGAAAAGGGACATGGTTCCTTTTGCTTCCATGTATATATTATAGATCTATTTGTTAACTGAACTTTTCCTTTGGAAATTGTAAATAAAGATCTTGTCATTTCTCGGTCATAACATTTTCTGTGAAATCTTTTACATTTTGTCATAACTTTTCATGAACGGAATGTGTGAAATCGGGCCTTTTTTCAACAAAAGGTTAAAGATGTGCTAAATATTGTTTAAATCCCACGTTTATTGTCATTTTCTAGCATTAAACATTAAATTAAACACCAAAATACACTTTTTTTTATTATTATTATTAACAAAACTGAAATAGAATGACATTAAATATTAAGTTTTCGATCTTTAAACTTTGTTAATAATAGTGAATTGCTTGTCAAATAGCATTTACATTTATGCATTTAGCAGATCCTTTAATCCAAAAAGGAACCAAAGCAATTCATCAGAGAGCCAGCAATATTCGTAATGTACAAATCTAGGTTTATTTGACTAGATTATGAAGCAAGAGAATAGAAAATTTTCAATCTCTCAAAATGAAGACATTGAATTATTATTCATTAAATAATGTTACAATTTTAAATAATATATTAACACGATAAATAAATATCTGTGCCTCTAATGCTAATGGCACAGCAAAGTGTACTGTATTTGTGACGTGTCTCTTGTGTAAAATAAACCAGCGTCCCTCAAGGTATCAAAATTAAATTAAAGTTTGCCTGGGTGGAATGTGCTCAGTCAGAAACTTTGGACGCATCATGTCAATATCTGAGCAAAGGTGATTCTGAAAGAATGAATCATGGTGTCAATATGGCCAAACCTGCTCTGGCTTAAGTCTAATAAGAAAACCCAGAGATTTATCATAGTTCAGAACAATTATATACTAATTGTTTGTTGTGTTATTTTTTTTATTATTATTATTTGTGGCAACAAAAATATATTGATGGATGGAATAAAATAAAAAAAAGAGGATCCATCTGGGACTTTTAAGAAAATGGGTTAAGATTTCAAAGACAAAAAAAGTAAACATATGACACAAGATAGACTTATGTCTCTCTCGGTGTTCAGTCTGTAAATCATAAAACCAACATTTGATTTTCTGTTTATTTTCTTTCTCCACGTTTTATAATTGAGAACATATTTTTTTCTTAACGTTTGAAAATTTTAGAAAACTATTTGAGGTAGTCTACGATTTATTTGTGTACATTTTTTGTGCTCTCTTTTTTTTCTTTTTTTCTTTTTGACTATTATAATTTTTATACACATAATTCATATTTATAATATATTTTATATTATATATTTATAATGGATTTAAGACTGAACAATTGCACCTGGGACAAAAAAAATAATAATTCAAATTAAACGTAAAAACCAGTTGAACATCAAGTTTCCAATACAGTTTTAATGTAATCTCCGTATAATAAAATAAAATATATAGGCCTAAAACAAACACTGCTGTGAGCTACAGCAGGCTATATAGAGTTCAAAGAGAGATGGAGTTAAATGGGAGGGAGTTGAGCGTACGACCAGTCGCTGTAAACTTTCTATCACTTTCTAATAGAGTTAGTTTAGTTTGAGCTGAAATCAGGGGAAATGGCGCGGCGGGGCTGCTGTGCCACGTCTTGTTACACGACAAAAACCAAATCAAGTCCATTAAACTCTTTCCTATTTGTTTTTATTTCTTTTATAAGTCTTAATCCTTTAATCGCCGAAGCCGGTCTGTACACCGCATCGGATCAGATTATTATTTTATCACCGAAGAATGTGGACTCCGTGCTTCTTAACTCCACTGCGGCTGTTCTAGTGGAGTTTTACGCGACCTGGTGCGGACACTGCGTCGCGTTCTCACCCACCTGGAAAAACCTCGCCAGAGATATTAAAGGTAAGTATTTCTCATATTTACACATCATGAAGATGAGCTACTGTCGCACAGTATTAACTGTTTGTGTCCTGCAGCGTCAATGCAAAACAATTGGACTTCCGTTACAGTATAATTTACCATAGGTAGCCGGTTTAATAGGAATTAACATATGGCTAACGTCACTACACTAGCACTGTGGTATTGTAATTGGTATTTATTTCCACTTTTGTCATGAAGGATAGGCTACTTAACGTATATTTATTGCGGATTTACATGAGTTGTAAGTGATTTTGGTACCTTAGTGATTTTTGTAAGGGGTTTTATTCTAACTCGGACGCAATTAAACATATTGAATTCTGTGCAAACTGTTTGCAGCAAACTTAAAGTGACTATTTTACCTACAGATGAGTTTTATTTATGGACAGTTAATAGTTAGAAACTAAGAGCCAACTGGGAAAAGCTGTTAGACAGCTAACAAGGTTAAATAATAGTGAGCTGTCTTCTTTGTATTGAAATATACACATAAACAAACAAAGTTTACCTGAGCTGCTCACCAAAAAAAAAAAAAAAAAAAAACTAGTGAACGGCCTGTCAAGTGAGCTTCCAAACTATTAAGTCTAAATAGTGAGTTACCTACCATGTCAGCTTATTCTGTCAATGAAATATTGAGCTGTCTACATGGGCAACATATGGGCATCATCTGTGTAGGCAGTTCATTTAGGTTTTGAGATCCGACTAGTTTAAAGCGCCTTAATCTTTTCCTCTTCTATTGCTCTAAGCTTGAGGTTTTTGAGTTGCCTAATCTAGGTTGACATTATCATTGTTCATCAAAAACACACTCTTTTGACACCTGGAAGTCCCCTTTGTGAAAGGTTAATGGAGCATATGCTGAGAATGTGAACACAGTATCTTCAGTGGTGATCAGAAAATCTGCTTTGGTCTTATTGTTCCAGATACTATTTGACATGGTGTTGACGTTGTATTTGCACAGAAAGATGTTTGATGTTTTTGACCACAGACTCCTTAATGTCATAACACAGACTTTTTTTTAAACTTAGCAACATGCAACTGAAATCCGTTTGCAAAAACGCTACTGTTCCCATTGATTCTGTATCATAAACTCTGCATTGTGTATTTTGTTGCTGTTGTAGAATGGAAACCTGCTGTTGATCTGGCTGCTATTGATTGTGCTGATGAAAGCAACAGAAAAGTGTGCACCAATTTCGGCATCACAGGATTTCCCTCTCTGAAGGTAGTGTGCAATTTAGAGACCATGCAGTTATTGTTGCTTTTGTGGTTGTTTATCGTTATAGTTCAGTGTTGGTTTTCCAGTAGGGAAGAAAAACCCACAAATGTTTTTAATTTCTCACTCATATAGCAAGCAATGTGAATTTAATGGAAACTTTTCCTCCTAAGGATCAAACCCTAGTAATTTCACCTCTAGATTTTCAGAAGAGATCTCAATAATTTGTGATGAGATTCTACAATTACATGTCTGAGATTTTAATATGAATGGAAACATTGTAATCTATTGTTCAAAAGTTTGGGTTCTTAATGTTTGTTTTTGTTCACCAAGGATGCATTAAATTGATCAGTGACTGTAAATACATGTATTTATACAAAATATTTGTATTCAAAATAAGTTAATTCTATTACTTAAAGAGTCTTCTAAAATAGTTGTGTTTTCCACAAAAATACTAAGTGGCACAACTGTTTTTTGTTGTGGTTGTTTTGATGATAATGATAAGAAATGTTTCTTGAGCAGCAAATCAGCATATTAGAATGATTTCTAAAGGATCATGTGACTCTGAAGACTGGGGTAATAGCTTTTGAAAATTCAACTTTGCCATCACTGGAATACTATACATTTTAAAATACATTAAAATAGAAAACCGTCATTTTAAATTGTAAACAATATACATTTTTTACTATATTTTTAATCAAATAAATGCAGCCTTGGTGAACACGAGAATCTTCTTTCAAAAACATGAACAAATCTTACCGAGATCAAACATTCAAGACAAAGTTAATACAGATTAAATATATTCTGAGCTCTTAAAAATGCTAGTAACATCTGAGCAATACAATTTTCTCTTCTGGATAAATTTATGTGTGGGATAAGCAGTATAAACATTTAATATAATCACTGTTAACTTTGTAAATGTTACAAAAAAATGGAAAGAAAGAGAATAACACACCTTAAAAATGGAAGACTGCATTTATTGGGTCTTGTTCATGAGAAAATTGTGTACACTGTTCATAAAACCATTCTTATGTAAATTGTTGCTGCAGTGACAGTTGATTTACATGGAAATTCATTCTGCTTGTGTTTCATGACTGAGGCCCTCTGCAGAGCGCAATAGCTTGACCTGTGAGGTTTTTCCACACAGATGAATCCATTTTATTTCTGAATAACTGTTCTTTGTTCAGTCATGCACTATGGGTACAGGCTATGCTGAAGCCAGAGGGAAGAACTGATGGAACTGAATCTGTCAGTTCTTTGTCCATTTTCCTCATAAGCATTTAACTCACTGTTGCCAATCCTTGAATTATTGTATGTTCTAGTTTTCCTCCAGGGAAACTCATCACCAGATGTTCCTTTACCATTTGGGTGTTTTTGTATCTGGATTTTGTTAGGCTAGTTTTGTGTTCTTGTCTTGTAAAATCAAGTGGACATTCTTATAAAGGGACAGAGTTAAATTCTTCCACAGCTTTGATATATTTTTAAGGGGGTAAAAGGAAGAGCTGTTGACTAAAGCTGTCAGTGAGGCTTTGTGGGCATGAAGCTGGTCTGAAGGGCTCAAGTAGCACTGTTACTGATCTCCCTCTGTCTTTCTCAGTTCTTCCCTGCTTATTCAAGCAGTGAGTCCAGGGGCCTGGAGCTCAGAGGTAAACATTTCTTTTTTTATTTCCAGTGTCCTTAAAGGAATAGTTCACCCAAAATGTTACTATTTCACTCATTGTTTATTCATGCTTATGTTGTTTCAAACCCATTTGACTTTCTTCCTTCTGTGGAACATTTGTAAGGATTGTTGATGATGCTGTTAAAATTTTCTGTAATTTAAAAACGTATATAACTTGTGATTTACTTTACCTTTGTCTATATAAGAGCATGTTTTTTAATGTTCATATAGGATTTCCGAGGGATGTGAGAGGTCTTCGGCACTACATTATCGATAAGTTGGAGATGCACAACGAGGCTTGGCCGCCTGCTTGTCCACCTTTAGAAACTGCTAGGTCAGAACACAATGACCTAGTCACTTTTCAACTTCTATTTAAAAGCATATCTTCATTTTAATCTCCACTTTAAATCTTAAAGGTTTGGATGTCAACCTTTTAGCATCTGTTTGCTGATTTAATGGTCCTGTAAAGTAAATAATGCTTGCGTGTAATGGTCAGCGAGCATCTAGGTTTTGTTTGCTTTTAGTCGATGCTGCAGTGCAAAAGTTTGCTCAGATAGGAAAGGAAAATGACAAGATATAAACTTGATTTGTATCTTGTTTTTCTGTTTTGGTGTCATCTGTCAAATCATTGCAGGAAATGCCAAGAAAAGCTTTTTGTCCCTTGAGAGCCCAAAAATAAAGAGAGCAAAGAAATTTTAGAAATAGTTTAGGCAGGAGTGTTTATCAATTTCAGAAAGAAATTCCATCATAGTTAAAGAAGGTTTTAGTTCAAGGCTCAAGATTCTTTTAGTAAACTCCCTAGGAAATGAGAAAACTATACAGAAAAACCATGTACTATGTAATTTTTTTTTTTTCATTGTTTGCATTACATTATCTTAACTTTATTTTAATCGAATCTTTTTTTCTCTCCAAAGTGAGGCAGAGATAGACAACTTCTTTCAGATCAACAATGTGAAGCTCCTCGCTCTTGTGTTTGAGAGTAAAGACTCCTACGTTGGGAGAGAGGTGAGATCAGTTTACACAAGGTTCATTTAAAGTAATAATTCGCACAAAAATGAAAATTTTGCAATTTATTCACCATTTTTTTCCAAGCCTGAATTCCTTTCATGGAACACAAAACATTTACATTTATTTACATTTTAGATATACACTGTCACTTTTTTTATTTTTTTTTTAGGTGACATTGGATTTATTGCAGTATGAAAACATAGCTGTGCGCAGGGTTTTGGACACAGAGACGAGTTTGGTGTCCAGGTTTGGTGTGACCGATTTTCCTTCATGTTACCTGTACAACTCATCCAGACATATCTCTAGACTCAAAGTGTAAGTGCAACATTTCCTTCATACAGCCCTACAGCAGCTATAGAGAATGTTTTCATAAGACAAACAAGAGAAGTATTTGGGATGTTTGAAAACTAATACTAAACTTAAGCTAATCCCTATCACTTTTAATAAAGCCCATACTTAAAAAGATCATATTAAAGAATTAAACTTTAGGTTGCTTTTACTTTTTGATGAGACTTTGAAGCATCTGAAAAAATTCCATAGAGTTGTATTGGAGGGACCAAAATTACACGGGTCACCTTTAATCCCTCTTTCACAATTTATTGGCATGAGCTAAACCCTGAGGTATTTTACTCTTAGAGTCTTATAATTAAGCATTTAGCATTTGCCTGATCTCGTCTTCTCAGTTTTATGACCATTAGCCACTGCAGGAAGAATAATGCAACATCTGGCCACGTTAATGAGACAACAGAATTTTAATACATGCAGTTATTCAAGATCACAGAGCTTTCATAATCATTTCTAACCGGGAGCATAAACCAGAGGTCTGCTTGCTTTGTTATGCTTATTTGAGAAAAATAAGTTGGCACGGGTGTGGGGCCCTTTAAATGACAAATGCAAAAGAGAGATGATTTATGGTTGGTTTATGTAGTTTCCGTCCTCCTTGATGGTGTGCATGTGTGTGTTGAGGGGGGTTTTAATTTTCGATGCCGAAACAATGGTGCTCCTTTCCTGGGTTTCACCTGCCAAGCAGTCCCTGCTCTGCAGAGCAACAGATGGTGTCCCGTCAGGTCTGAATGCGTGATTGATCCTGTGTAGCATGCACAAAATCATAAACACACACACTATCTGCACCATCTCAGGTCCTTGTGGTCTCAGAAGCGTGCCGTCAGACCCTGGGGACCTCAAGCTTCACCCCATCTCTCCGGTGAGGGTTGATTGAAGCTTGGGTAGACGAGGGAGTGTGTGTCCTCCTGTGCTGGAGACACAGGAATGCACAGTGCTGTTTATTGTTTGATTTGCCAGGGTTAGTGAAGAGAGTAATGATCGGTAATGACATCTCATCAGCACACCACGCCCACCATCTGTTCATCTGAGGAAGAAAGATAAATGGATGATAGTGGAAAACTAGAGAAGAGAGACGTTTGAGTCACCTCACTTGTTTTAAGCAGCCATAAGTGCAATGCCTTCCCAGACATGCATTTAATATTTTTGCAATAATGTAATGTTTTAATACTATTAACTTCTAGATTTGTTAAAAAAAAAAGGTTTGAATTATGGTGTCAGCATATTTTTGAATTGACAATGAGGCAAAGTAACACTTCTGTTAATCAGTCAAACAAGGGCACTCTTTTCAGCCCTCCTTGTTATGAGTATTTCTGTCAAATTCAAAATATGAACTAAACAACAAATCTCAAAATGTTCAAACGTCACCTGATGTATCTGCCTGGACAATATATTAATCTCTTTGGTCACAAATTAAATGATTTCTATCACTTTCTGTCTATAACTCTACTTCCAGCCCTAACTCAAAAGCTGTCCAAATGTAAATATTGTCAATATAATGCATTTGAAAAAGAATGTATTTCATGAACCAATATGTTCTGTAAGTATGTATGTAGTTTGACTGCATGCATTTGCCATGACGGATGCACTAGTTCATATTTCATCTGCTGTTTTATCAGTTCTGTGTATTCTGTGTATTTGGTAGGTATATTTGGATGCAGAGTAACTGTCTCAACCCTAACTCTGACTCTAATCCAGACCCGAACCTTAACCATAATTCTTCTTTTAATTCCTGTCTCAAACTGAACTGATTTAATAAACAGTAGCTCTGTAAAACAAGGACTCTGAGCTCTCCTGGAGTCTGGCAGACATGACACTTTACTCCACTCCACATTATATTTGTCACATGTCACATACTTGAGATTTATATTTAGTAGTTGTGCGGGCCCTCACTCCTCTTTCTCCTCCTCCATCAGACTCAATGAAGCTCGTACCTTTTACTCGTACGCCCTGCAGAGTTTGCCTGGGGTAGTGCGGACTGGCAAATCCCAGATTCCCATCACTGATCTTCTCAAGAACTCAACTCTACAGGAATGGAGGAGGTTTAACAAGTTAGTGCACACAAACTGACAGAGTTATTTGAAATATTAATGCCTCATTTCAATTCAGTGCATTCCTGTAGCTCAAACAGTAAAGCGTGGCATTAGCAACCTCCCACATGATGGGTGTTATTACCCGGAAAAGCATGAATGATAAAACAGATATATTGAACGTAATGTAAGTCGATTTAGATATAAGTGTCTGCCAAATGCATATGTAAATGCAATTAATATAACAATTATTTACTTAAGATAAATGCACTGAAATGTTAGAGCATTCCAATTTTGCTGATATTTTAATTAAGTCTTATTACAATAAACAAAAATCAGTAGCTTATGAATAATTAAATAAAGGCATACTTAAACATTTATTATGTTTTATTTGTTAAGTGTCATAGAATGTAAAAAAAAGTTTTGTACAATAATAATCTATTTTACTTGAAGTCTTACCAAAATTGTTGACTGAATCATGTGGACTCATTCAAGGTTATCGTTCATGATTAAATGGTGCACACTTATATTCCTACATATATTTTTGTGTGTTTGTTCCTATAGGACGCGTGTGTATATGTCTGATTTGGAATCGGCACTGCATTACTCTTTGCGTGTAGAGCTGTCTGGACACACCAGCATCAGTGGAAATGATCTGACTGCACTCAAAAAGTACATACATGTACTGGCAAAGGTGATCACGTCAATACACACACACACACACACACTCAAAACATTTACTTGAATTATTTTATATCATGGCATTATATCATATATATCAGCCTAGTCAGTTCACAGAACAAACCACTAGAGGGAGATACATTGAACATTTCAATCCAAGATGTGTTTCAAGCATGAACTTAGAGATGTTCAGTGTTTGTTGAAAGATATTAGAGATCAGTCAAGTTTTAGAAAGTATAAAATATGGTCATGGTAAAAATATATCCGGATGAAATTATATCAGGACTTATGACAAACATGCTACAGCAGTTGCTGAAATAGTTACACATCAGGATTTTATAAAACTGCTGATTTCTGACATTTAAGGATACATCCCAGACATTCCTGTTGACTGCTGTGATGTTCTGCTCCATCACATTCTTTTTCATATTCTTTTCAAACCACTGATCTAAGGGCTAAAGAAGAATTTCAAAGGACTTGTTTAACTAATGTTTTTACAACATTCTTTTTTTTATCAAATGAAAATGATTAAGGCTGGGATTTCTTTTCTTTAAAACATGCAATGCATATGAAAAGCTGAATTAATTAAATTATTTAACTTAATAATATTTCCTTGTTTATAATGTTTTTTTTTTATGTGGGTGAAATTTGACATCAATATTTTTGACAATATTTTGAGATGCATTCATTTCTTTGTATGCTCTCTACTGACCCATTCTCCACTGGACCAGACGCGTGCCACAGATCTGTTTGATGAGGTCTGAGACAATGACCTTTCGCTGGCTTTGTGTCTGTCCAGCGTAGCACTGCCAATCTCACTGATTATTTAGGGCTCTCTGGGGAAGGTCTACGCAGATGCCTGGAGGAGTGGCAGGGGCCCTGGGCAGGCCTCACATTAACTGTGGTTACTTTTGTCAGTATTCCCAGCTCCCTCTGGTATTCCAGCCTTAGCTGGGCCTCTTCAGAGTGTCCTTGCTGTTTTTAGCTTGCTCTTTTGAGCTGCCTTGTTAAACAGACACACAGGCTGCATTAATTGACACACTGTGAAGAGGAAGTGTTTAACCCCACTAAAGCAAAGCATGGAGAGATTAATGGTGGCACGGAGGAACAAGCACACACACACACACACACACATACACATACACACAAACACACTCCGTGTTCTGAGTTGAAGATCTATACAGGGGCTTGAATACTAAACTCAGTTCGTTTGCGTATAGGTTTTGATGCTTTAGATTAAGATGCTTAGAATGCAGGCAGACTGATCTAATAGGATAATCCTGTGAATCTCACAACCTGCCCCCCTCATCCTGAACCTCCTCCACCAGGTGACCCAGGACTTTTCTGTGCCCATAGACCAAAAAAATATATATGTATGTACACTACAATTTGTTATTTTTTTTAAAGTCTCTTATGCTCACCAAGGCTGCATTAATTTTGTTAGAAAATACAGTAAAAAAAAAATTAACATACAAACAATATTGTGAAATATTACAATTTAATTTATTCTAATATAAATATATCCATACAATTTGTTATTCATATATATATATATATATATATATATATATATATATATATATATGACAAAAAAAAATGTATGTTGAGATTTTAAGCTCCGTCAGATACCTTCATTATTTTTTTATTTATATAAATAGCACAGTATAGTTTACATAGATATAGATACATATAGATTAGCATATATTTATTTAGAACAGTAAACATGTTCGCATACATTGTGTGTGTGTGTGTGTGTGTGTGTGTGTGTGTGTGTGTGTGTGTGATTTAACCTTAAATCTTAAATTATCTTAACATATCTGGGTTTGCAGCACAATCCAGATTTGTTTGAATCAGAACTTGTATTTTAGGTTTAAAAGAGTGGATTTTGGAGACATGAGAGCATTACAAAGAGGTTTTAGGATTAGCCATCTTTATCCTGCTTTCTTAAAAGAGGCTTCCCGCCATGCAAGCGGTAGAGAATAAAATTTGAGGTCTAGATTCAACCATGACTCCATGTTTTATCTGAAGCCATGGTGTCCTCAATGACTGACTGTGCATTTCCTATTTTCATTCTAACAACCTTCAGAGACCCTGATGTTGCTGAACAACTAGCACCTGCTGTTGGGTTGCGCTGTGATAAAAGGGAAACAGTTTAGATGGCTTTTACATGGCCCACTTGTATATGTGTCCTAGAGAGTGAGATTAAACCGGAGTCGTCTTCAGGGCTGGGCTGACAGATGCCTTCTCTTTTGAACCTCTGCAGAGAATGAGAGGCTGTGGTTTTCTCAAATGCTGATACTAATCGGATTGGAGATGACATATTGCTAGGGTGAAGTGGATTGTCATGGTTCGAATGGGAGGAAGAAGAGCGAGCAGGGGGTGGGGGGCTGAAACAGTAAGGACAGTGATTGGAAAGGGCTGTTTGTGGTTAGTGATCTATAACCTTGCTTTCGTAGATGGAATATGCAGAGGCTACTGTATATACTCTTATACAACATGATTGACAGTATACTTTGGGAAAACCTGTCTGAATAACAGAGTGTCTTGAAAAGATGAACACTACAGCAGTCACAAAGTATTTAGACACTTAAGCCACTCTTAAAAATGTCTGAATTTCATTGCATTAGATGGCAAAGTATCTTGGCATCTGCAAACTAATGATTTTCTGAGCCATTTTTGCTGTTAACTTTGACAAACTGGTTTAATTTTAATGATGCGTGAAGTCAGTTCCCCTTAAGTTCTCATAGGTGTACGTAGTACATCACATTTAATTATAGGCATGTAACTTTTGACAACCAAATACAGTAACAGAACAATTTCTGAATAGTATGTCTGTGTTATCAGTAACACTGTACAATAAGGCTCAGGTCTTTAACATTATTTAATGCATTAGATTTCATTAACAAAGTAACTCTGTATTGACAATATTGATTTAAAACAAACTGCTTGAAACGTAAAAATTGTGTTTGTGATTTGAATTTCTCTGAATTAAATGCTACTTTCGATATATAATGCAATTGCATTCATACAACATACTGTTCAAAAGTTTGGGGTTGGAAAGTTTTTTTTTTTTTTTAATGCTCACTAAAACTGTAAAACGTTTTTTTTTTACCATAAAAATTGTATTATTGTAAAATATCATTGTAATATTGACATTATAAATGTATTTGCTATCACTTTTAATCTGTTAATCAAATTAATGCATCCTTTCAAAAAACAAAAAAAATTGTACTAATCACCAAACCCTTAAACGATAGTATAAATGTTGCCCAAGTGTCTAAAATACTTCGAAGGCACTGTATATCAAAGTGTATGAGCCACAGCATTGTTTTCCTTTCTCAGTTTATACTTTTAGTTCTCCTTTAAAATATTAACTAGCTCAAATATTGAGTCTATTATGATTTGTCTGTTTACTTTTTCTTTGCAACTCTTAAAGAGACCTCGCAGTATGACAGAATGATTCCACAGCCTTTCATTCCTGCTGTCAGAACCCCGGAGAGTTATTCACATCACCCTTGTTGTTTCGATTTGTAGAGAATCCGAGTTTTCACCTAGTTTTGAACAATGCCTTTTGTTTGAGCAATCCCAGATTACCCTCTTCAACACCCAGCTCTGTTAATGAGCTTTTCACACTAGTTAGTGGCCAGACCAAAACCCAGATCTATTCAATGACACACACACACACAGAAGGAGTAGATACTTTCTCCTTTTCCCACCTGTGCAGCTCTGATTAGCTTTTCGCCTTGGCTGCGTTCTCAATGGCTGAATCTCCCAGATTAAGGAAACAAATCAGAATGGAGTGGTGCATTGGGGTTACGTAAATCTCTTCAAGGCCTTTTTAAGTGAGCTGAGTTTTAATAGAGATCCTGTTAGAGGGTGATGAATAGAAGGCAGCGCCTTGCTAAACAGATGGCCACAGGAAAATTGAAAAGACGCAAGAGCACAAATCAAAGAAAGGTGCACCTCTGGGATCCAGTGGGGCCTCCCCACAAACACACACTCAGACACACAGGCCTTGGCCTGCGCTAATGTGGCTGTGTTTATGGAGCCGTGTTAGCGTTGGCTTTGTGGCCTCAGCTCAAACACAGAATTGTAAGGTCAGCACTGGCATCCATCCAGGGCCATTGAATCTGTCCATTCCCTCGTGCCACACAGCTCAGGCTGATCATTACTACACTGAGCTTCCAGAGACATACACACACAATCTTTAACTCTATTAATTTGAGTTCTTTCTTATTGGTGTAAGAAAAGAAGCGTTTACCAACAGTGTTGCTTTTTAATACTACAGAACAATGAAAACATATACTTTAAATATTATTATTTGTCATTCGTTCATTCATTAATTCTTTGTGTTCTTCATATCTTTCAGTAATTTTTTTTAGATAATAATAATAATAATAATAATAATAGATAAATTGGTTGTTAATAATAATAGTAATAATTCAGTTTTTATTGGTTAATGTGTTTAATAATGTGTGTAAAATAATAATAATGGTGGTGTGATTGTTATTTGTTTTATTATTATTATCATTATTATAGAATAAATAATGCATTATTCAAAGCTGTTTTTAAACCATAGAAACAAAAAACACAATGTATTTGTTAATAGAATAATAATAATAATAATAATAAATTGACCAATCAATTAATAATAATAATAATTATTATTATTATTATTATATTTTTACTGTTTAATGTGGAATGAATAACAGTAATCACAATAAAGTCTTAATTATTATTGGTATTATTAATATTATTATTGTTAATAATTGTATAATTGTTAATGTGCCTTGAAACTCTATTTATCTTTAAAGGAGCATTTTCTCATTGCTCTCCCTGACTGTAAATCTTCAGAGCTTTGCAGTGTGCATTTTCAGCCACTTAGCGTCTTCTAGTAGCACATTAGCAAATCTAGTGATCTTACCATTTGACAACAGCTACTGGTGCTGCAGAAATAGCTGTCACGTTTATTAGGTTTAAAAGGACTCATGTAAATGATGAGATGTTTTAGCCTAGCCTTGTCCCAAACACAAGTGCATGACTGTCTATGTGATTATGTGCTTTGTCTGTGTAGTATTTCCCAGGTCGTCCATCTGTAAAGAGTACACTGAAGACCGTGGACAGCTGGTTACAACAACAGAAGGGGACAGAGATCAAATACAGTGATTTTAGAGACGTCCTGGACAACACTGTGCAGGTTAGATGAGCTTAACAGAACGTACATCTCCAGAAAGTGCTTTTGTTTTATTTTATTTTTTTATTTTAGAGCTATAAATGATATTAGTAATGATAAATTAGAATTTTGACGACAACCAGACATTTGATATAGCAAACTACTTGATTTATTTAAAAAGGTCAATACCTTGACATAATCATTTCTCCACTTAGACTTGGGTCATCATGAGGTCAGTGTATTGGGATGCTGTCACTCATGTAAATTTATTAAAACATCCATTTGAACTGTTCAAGCCACTGCAAGCACAATTTTAACCCATGGCATTCAACACCATATGCAGCTTGCATTAAAATACCATATGGCTAAAATACCATATGGCTAAACGTGATGATGCACTATGGTTAAATGTTCAAATGTAGTCAAACAAGAGATTCACTCAATGGTATAGTTCACCCTAAAACAGTTTTTGTTCATACAAGGAAAATCAGTGGCGTCCAAAATAAATTAAGCTGCACTGACTTTCATTTTTATGGACAAAAAACACATCTTACAAATATCATCTTGTGTGAGTAAAGTCAGTCAAAGAAAGTAAATGACAGAATTTTTTTTTTTTTTTTTGAACAAGGTTTTACAATGCTGTCAAGTTGCTGAAGCTTAGATGCCCACACACACAAACATACACAGAAGCAGTTAGTGACATCATTAGCTTTTAGCCCCCCGGTCAATGAATCAATGAGGAAGTAGGAAGGCATCCTATAAGGAAACTGCTGTCATCAAGATCATCGCCTCTTATAGACACACCCACCAATCAACTGCTGAGTGACTCTGCACAGGAGACCGAGCAGTGGGAGGTCTGGATTAATTCCAAAACAGGCCAAAGGGTTTAATGCTGTCTGATATGGGCTTTTAATTATGCATGAAGTGAAATATGATTGAAAATGATCCCTGAAGAGATTTTACGGCTTCTAACAGTCATACCTGCTTTAACTGCAGTATCCACCTCACTTTATTTGAAGAGTGACTGAAAGGAAAATTGATTGTTTTCAATTGATTCTTGTTGTTTAAGTGAAACACAAGTCAATTGAGACCGTATGTCTGTATGTGTGTGTGTGCTTTAGACGAGTGATGCAGTGTTGCCCGAGGGTGTACAGTGGGTGGGCTGCCAAGGATCTCAATCCCATTACCGTGGATACCCCTGCGCCTTTTGGACCCTCTTCCATGTGCTCACAGTGCAGGCTAAAGAAATGGGCTTCCCAGGTACTTTTAACACGCACAACGCCTCAACTAGACCGCAGTATTAGTTATTTAGTGAAAGCCCAGACTATGTTAAATGGCATTCGACACCCTTATTACTTCTGTAAAATGACACATTTCAGAGTCAAACAGAATATTAAATGAGAAAAAAAAGAGGCGAGAAAATTTTATCTATTGGGAATTAATATTATTGTGAAAAGTGCCTGTTCTATACCAGAATTTGCAGTCATTTGTGAAAGACTGTGAAGTCAACATGGCCAAATAAGAAAGTTGATCAGTACATTTTTATGAAATAATGTTCTTTGTAGTATTGTGCACTGATGTTTACTATAAGATAAGAAACCGTGTTTCTGTAGCTCAAACAGTAGATTTGATTTGTATATAAAAACGTCTGCCAAATGCATAAATGTAAATTTGAGTATTAAGAAAGAGAAAAAGATCAATTGACTTCATGAAGTTTTAATGATTTTAAATAAAAAGCACCATCATCTTTCAGAAATGCAATGTGCTGGGAAAAACTAATCAATGAAACTATGTGTGCATGTTTTTGCTATAGACCTTACATATTTCGGGCTCATGTAAATGAAACGCTGTAAGTGGTCTAATGAAGCTTGGGTCTTGTTGACCTCAAGAGCGGCCATCAGCTGCCCTATGTTAACCTTCAAGGCCCTTTTGAGATGGATGAGCCCTGTCTATTATGTAAAGAAGGCCGACATGCATTTGTACTGGGCTGTGTGTGGCCGTCTGTGCATGCATATTTATGGTGCTTTTTGTTTTTAAAATCTATCTTCACCCCATACAAATATACATGGAGTGTCATGTTCCAGGAAACCAGTGTGTCACTGTTATTGTTAGGCCTTGTTTTGCTGCTGGAAAAGTAATTGTGTTTAGGTAGAAGAGAGGGATTTGTTTAGATTATTGGAATCTGAAGGGTTAACATAAAACCCAGTGAACACCGCTTCTCCACTCACACTTAATCCAGCAGATTATAGTGGGCAGAAGAGAGTTGGAGGGGGCGTCTGCGTGTTTGTGTTTGTGTGAGCGGGTGGGGAGGGGGGTGGGGGGGTCATGTAACCTGCAGATGGAAGGTCAGGGACGGGGGGGTCCATCTGTCTACTGGCAATGCTCTTCTTTATTTCTGTTTAGCTGGTGGACATAATTCAGTGTACTAACTACAACACCAAACTGTGGACTATTGTGTGTCTGAAAATGGTTGCAACATTTTTGGATAGTTTACGATTTGCTTGTGGAGATATACAGTTGAAGCTGCTATTGAGGAAATATGCCTTGTTAGTGGTTTTTCATTATTTATACTACAATAAGTGATTAATTTACTGTAATATCATAAGTATATAATATCATAAAATAAAATAATAATACTAATGCATGATATTATAATATATTGATGATTAAATATTTTTCATATGCTTCATACACCCAAAACTGTCAGTACTTTTCTTTCAATGATTTGCTTTGTTTTTTGCCCATTTTCTCTTTTCTTTCTTCTCTCTCTGTCTCTTGATCTCAGATCCTCAGGAAGTGTTGCAGGCGATGAGAGGTTATGTCAGCAGTTTTTTCGGGTGCAGGCCATGTGCAACTCACTTTGAGGCTATGGCCCAGGAGAGCATGGATCATGTGACCTCACTGTCTGCCGCTGTCCTCTGGCTGTGGTCTCGCCACAACCGGGTCAACAACGGTCTGGCAGGTCGGTATTTTCAGTGTAAACAAATGTAAAGTTTTAAACAAATTATACAGTTATACAGTTGCCCCAAAGTATTTGGACAGTGTTGTTTTTTTTTTCACTTAAAGTTGAAAGTACACGCTTCAATTTACTGCACTAAAAACATTTTTCTGAGCAATTTTTGCGATTACTTTTTAACCATTTGGTGGCGTCAGGGTGATTTTTAGTTGATTATTTGAAGTCGGTTCCCCTCAGTCTCACACAGGCATCCTAGCAGAGTAACCATAGGTGTCATTTATCATGTTAACTATGTACATATGACTTGAAAGTGTCATACTATTTTTTGTCTACATTTTGAACAGTTTATCTACCACCTCATAATTAAAAATCTAATAAACCTTTATCTTGACAGGCTTGTTTGTGCTATATTTCTGTACAAGGCCACTTGGTATGGTTTTTAAGTGTGTCCAAATACTTTTTGGGTGCCATAATAAACCAAGGATATCATTCAGTCTTGTCACTGCTGTCCATGGTATAGAGTAGAAGAAAAAAAAGGGGAAAACACCAGAAGTTTTTTTTCACCTTCAGAGGAGCCAGTGGAGCTTCTTCCCTTAAAATCCCTTTAATTCAGCGATCCTCTGAGCAGACACCAGCTGTCCTGTTCCCTTCTATCTGTCTATCTCTGTATTTCTCTCTCCCTACACTGACATCCATCCCTTTTTCTATTTTTCACACCCTCTGTTCCATTTTACTTTATTTTATTTTGATGTTATACTCCTTTATTGTTCCGGTAGGAACATTTGTGTTTTTTAATCTTAAAATCTTTGGTTAGAATTCCCTAGTAAAAGTGAACGGAGTTGACATTTCATAAATAAAATCGTAGTTCTTTCTGACAGGCTGTCAGCTCGCATGGCTGTTGTCCGTAAGGGCTATAAAGGGAGTTAGTTGCCTCTCTTCACACTTGCTTAATTCATTTGTTTGTCATCCTTTGATTTCGCCTGCCTCTTTAGCGTCTGTCCCTTTTTACCAACCATGAAGTCATGAATAATTAGACAAAAGTGTCCCCAATGTGTGTCCCCCCATGGCTCTTCTGTGTTCCCTGGTCTCCCCTCACTTCTGCTAATTAGGTCTCACTGTCTCTCAAGTCCCAGGAGAGTCATTCCAGCCGCTTGACAATTGATACTACAACAGTGTGTCCTGCCTGGGGCACGCGGCCCTCTATTCCCCAGACGGCCGGGACAGCAGGTGGCACACGCCACGCCACCAGCATCAAGCCTTCCTCTGATTTGTAATCTCTGGCCCAAGTAGCTAACACAAAGTGTGTGTGAGGTGGGTGGCACTGTCCCCTCCTCCTCCTTTGCCTTCTACCCTCCGACACCCTTTATTCCTCTCAGTTCCCAAGAGGGACCCTCCTCCTCCTGATCGTTAGCCTCTTTAGTAGTTCCCTCCCACCTCACACACACACACACACACACACACACACACACAGTTAACCAGACATAAATATTGGCCTATTAGTATCACTGCTGCACAATTAATTTAACTGGCATAAAGGCCCAGGCAACAAACTTCAGCCCAGCTCTGCTGTCACTTGTTGAGGGAGGAGATGTCTACGGAAGACAAATAAGTTTACCTTTGTGAAGCCGATTGGGGAGCTTCTTTATTTACACTCATAATTCTATCCTGGTTTATTGCATACTTTGATGTATACTGCCCACAATTTATTTATTTATTTATATATAGTATGAGAAATAGTATGCAGCATGTGATCTTGCAACATTGCTTGTTTAATTCAGCAAATGCTGTCAGTTTGTTTTCTCAGCAACAAATATTTTTTGTTTTTACATTTTTCTTTTACCTAAACTCATTATTTGATCCATCTGCCAAAATTAAGGAAAAATTATAAAGTAACACGATGCAGGGGTGTTTTGTGTGGTTGCTAAGGTGTTCAGGGAAATTATTAAAGGGTTAGTTCACCCAAAAATGAAAATGATGTCATTAATAACTTATCTTCATGTCGTTCCAAATACGTAGGACCTCCATTCATATTCGGATAACAGTTTAAGATATTTTAGATTTAGTCCGAGAGCTCTCAGTCCCTCCATTGAAGCTGTGTGTACGGTATACTGTCCATGTCCAGAAAGGTAAGAAAAACATCTTCAGTAGTCCATGTGATATCAGAGGGTCAAGTAGAATTAAACTTAATCTTAAACTGTGTTCTGAAGATGAACAGAGGTCTTACAGGTTTGGAATGACATGAGGGTGAGTCATTAATGACATCGTTTTAATTTTTTGGTGAACTAACCCTTTAATGATGCTGCTATGTGGTTGCTACTTGCTGTGTACTGTGTGGTTGCTTGGGCATTGCTATGCTCTGCTAAGGTATTCAGAGAGGTTTGCTAGGGCATTGCTGTGCAGTTGCCAAGATTAAGAAAGCAATGCTAGATGTAGTTGATACTTGCTGGGGCATTGCTATTTGTTAAGGTGCTCAGATAGGTTTTTAATTATGTACCATGTAGTTTGTGGTTGCTAGGTTGTTGCTATGTAGTTGTCAAAATTAAGGAAGCAATGTAAGATGTGGTTGATATGTGCTGGGGTTTTCTTTGTTGTTGCTAGGACATTGCTATACAATTGCTAAGGAAACATTCGTTTAGACTGTCCTGGTTTTAATGCAAGTAGAATGCTCTTTTATGAAATTAGTTCACTTAAGGACTTAAGTAATGTTTTTTTTTTGTTTTTTTTTTGAGTTTTTGCCATGAAAATAGCCTCAGATCCTGACATGGCATTGAATAAAATTTTACTACTACTGCTACATTTGCTGAGGTTTTTAATGTGTTGCTGTATAGCTTCTACTTGTTAGAGTGTTTTGGATGATTGCTAGGACATTGATATGTTGTTAATAAGGTATTGTGAGAGTCTTTTTAACAAATTGCTATGTGGTTACTACTTGCTGAGGTGTTCTGTGTGGTTGCAAGGGTATGTTATGTGCTTAATACAGTGTTCTGGGAGGTTCTAGTGAGTTTCTATGTAATTTTATTTTCTAGTTTGTTCTAGGTGTGTGCTAGGACGTTGCTATGTAATTGATCAGGTGTTTTGAGAGGTTTTTATTGAGTTGCTACAGTGTATGGTTGGTGATTGCAAAGGTGTTATAGGTGGTTGCTAGCATGTTTCTCTGCCGTTTTTAATGTGTTCTTAAAGGTTTTAATGTGTTGCTGTGTGGTTGCTAGGTTGTTCTTAGGTGGTTGTATATTGGGCTCATTTAAAAAAAAAAAAAACTACCTACACTTTAGATTTGGGAAAACAATAATCTATTAATTAGTTGCTTATTATTAGCATTCATGTTACTAGCAAATCGGCTGTTTATTAGTACTTATAAGGCACATATTAATGACTTATTCTGGATGCTACCTACTACAACAACTACCTTACTATTAATAAGCAATAACTAGGAGTTTATTTTAGGACTCTGCTGAAAAGTATTCGTCAAATATGGCAAATCTCCGAATCTAAATTTGGACGCTTTCTTTATTAACTGTAAGCCTTTTTATTAGCTGCGAGAGTTTTCCTCGTTTATTCTAGTGAGTGCATACATTCCTCCTGATGCGTATGTGTGCGCGGTGCTAAAACATCTGGCTGATCAGATCACACAAACGAAGCAGCATTACCTGTACACTTTCATTATCATTCTCGGTGATTTTAATAAAGTTAATCTCACCTGTGAACTACCTAAATACAGACAGCACATCACATGCCAACCAGGTACAGCAATATACTGAACCATTGCTACACAGCTTTAAAGGATGCATACCACTCTGTCCCCCGAGCGGCTCTCTGATCACTGTTTGGTTCTTCTACTAGCCTACAAACAGAAACTTAAATCTGCTAAGCCTGTAGTAAGAACTGTAAAGAGATGGCCTAATGAAACAGAGTAGGATTTACAAGCCTGTTTCGACTGCACTTATTAAAGTGTTTTTGAGGCTGCAGCCATTGATCTGGATGAGCTCACAGACACCATGACATCCTACATCAGTTTCTGTGAGGACGTGTGTTCCCACCAGGGCCTATTTAACATTTAACATTGACAAACCTTGGTTCAGTGCAAAACTCGAGAAGCATAGCTGAAAGATGCTTCTCTGAAAAGCTGGAGGAAAAAAAACAGTTATCAAGCAACAACCCTACTTTAGTGTGGAAGGGCCTGAAAGCCGTCCCCAGCTACAAGACCCTAAGACCCTATCCCCCAGCACTGTGGAGAATCAGTTTTTAGCCAATGGTTTGAGTTTTACTGATAACTGCATATCCGATATAAGAAGACTGCAACAGACTGTAAGGACAGCTGAAAGGATAATTGGTTTTCACATGCCCAACCTTCAAGACTTGTACAACTTCATAGTAAAGAAACGGGCAGGTATCATCATCACAGTCCCCTCTCACCCCTCTCACCCTCATTATGCAAATACATATACATATTTTTATTTACACAGCTGTGTATACATTAAATATTCATTGATCTTCTGTCTCTGATGTATACCACAGTATTATATTTCCTTAGTCTTACTTATTTAAATGTTCTTTCTGTTCTTAATCTCATGTTTGTATGTATGTTTGTACCAAGAGCTCAAAACTTGGCAAAGAAAGCTCATTCTGATTCTGATTTTGTTAATAGTGAATATGTGCTTCCTAAAGTGTTAATATTAATACTTATAAGTATACACAATACACAATAGCGTAAAAAAAAAAAAATGATGATTGACTTTGTGCATTTGTCACGCTGAAAATGGCAGTCAAGTCAGGAATTTCCATTGTGGGAGACATTTTTCATGCAATTTAGGCTACTTTTATATGGGCATTGGTTGCATTATTTGCATACTACAAAATTAGTATTGTAGTATGCCATTCTAAACACAACTATTGCTCCGTCTTTTTTCCTCTGTCTCATCCTCTGGTTCTCTTGAAAATGCTTTGTTTTGCATTTGTTTAGTCAATCCTCCAATCCTCCCTTTATCTGAACACAGGAGCCTTGCCCACATGTCAGCACTCCGATTCACTGACGCTTACTGGAACTGTCCTGCATGACGCGTCCTTCTCTATTCACATGCATGAATATTAATGCACCGCCCTGGAAAGCTTTGCATCAATGTTAACAGTGCTACAGCTGAAGTCACCTTTGTGCTGAAGGGCTCCATGATTAAAAGTAAGATCTTCATAGGCATTGCATCACATCACAGCCATGCATAAAGACCCCTGGATTCCCCTTGACGCATATTAAAATTGATGTATCTCTTATGTAAAGTGTGTTATGCAGAGTACATCCACACATGCATATATACATCATATTAATCTACGTAAGAGATGGGGGAGGGATGTAAACTAAACGCTGCTGCCACCTCTTGTAGTGTCCCGACCACCCAGTGACATCCGCCACAAGCAATTTATTAGCGGATGCCTCCACCTGGGGTGGTGTTTAGGGGAGGGAGGAAAGGAAAATATCTAAAGGGAAAAAATAGTAATTCATTAGTGGGAGAGCTGCAGCCCAGAGGTGCTGGCTTTCATATTCAATTTGGAGATGGTGGCATGATCACAGGGGGTGTGAAGAGAAGGGGTCGCTGCGTGTGCGTGTGGATGGGGAGGGTGTCTTGTTCACCCCAACCTCATCTATTATCTTCACGATCCTCCCTCTGGGAGCGCCCACAGGTCTATTGATCATGTCTTTAGAACTGCCACACACATACACACTCTGTTCACACAGCACCTCAAGGTTAGGCAAAATTTCTTTTCATTTCTTTTTTTCCCATTTATTTTCTGATATGAATTTTACTGTAACCAATTAAAACCGATTTGAATCTACAAAATTTCAGATACTTTTATAAAACGAAATACTGATGTCAACATTTGAATATATGATCATATAATATATTAGGTAAATTAGAACATTGTGGGTAATTCTGAGAAAAGTGTTCTTCTCCAGGTAATGTTAACCTGTCAACTCTGAATTGATTAATGTGTCATTTGGGCTTTTCCCACTAATAATGAATCTTTTTAAAATGGTTTCAAGCCTGTTTTAAGCATAGTTTAAGAAATGTTTGACACTTCCAATGGATTAGCAAGTGAATCTCATGAAAACATATAAATATATATTACAAAATTAATGCATTATAATACATTTTAATAGAAATATGATGTTATTATGTACAAACGAAGCCTTTTAGGCTTTTGCCATGTTTGCAGTTTCATAACAATCACATTTTTCCCTTAAATTGCTGATTTAATGTATGCAATTTACTTTTGAGGTTTGTTATTTGTTATTCTCAATAATTGTTCTCATTTGATTCTTATTTCTTTAATTTTCCTGTATTAGAAATGAAAATGTCTAAATTTTACTTAAACCAGAATAAATGAAATGTTGTACAAAAGTACCATGATGCATACAACAATATATAATTGCTGATATATAGTAGTGTTTTTTTTTTACTGTAATGAGGATGACTGTTTATGAAATTATGAAACTCCTAAAAGCTGTTTTTCTTATCCCACACAGGAGAACTTAGTGAAGACCCCCATTTCCCTAAGATTCAGTGGCCGTCTCCGGAGTTGTGTCCCAGCTGTCATGGATTAAAAAAGACTGGTGAGCACCACTGGGACCAAAAGGAGGTGCTGACCTTCCTCCGACACTACTTTTCCTCAGCTCACATTCTGATGGACTACCTGCAGGACGAAACCCAAGCTCTCATCCATCAGAGGAACCGACTCACAGCAGCTCAGATGGAGAAAGAAGCCAGACGTGGGATGGAAAGGAAAGCTCGAGAGGTTCTAGACACCCGCCCTGCCGAAGAACCTCAAGAAGAAGAAGAAGAAGAGCAGCAGGAGGAGGAGGATGAAGAGGAAGAACCAGCAATGGAGGAGCAGACAGGTGAGCCATACCCTGCAGGTTTAGAGAGAATGGGGGTGGCTGGAGAAGACAAGGCTGATAACCAGGCACCTTGGGAGAAGCCACAGCGGCCACAGTCCCAACGCAAACCAAAAATTGTGGGAATGAAACTACGGGAGCCCCAGGAAAACATAGTAGACCTGGACTTATTTGTGAACCAACACTATAAAGCCAAAGCCCTTCGAGCTGCGGCCATGTCTGGCATAGTGCGACAGAGAAGTCTGAAGAAGGAGGATGTGGAAGACCTCCAGTTTGAGGGAGGCTGGAGGGTGAAGCGAGACCTGGGAAGCCAGGAAGAGAACCTTGGCGCCGGGGTCAGAATAGAGCCGTACCCCAGACCCCACAACAAGCGCTGGATGTCCCTGCTCAGTGTGGGATTCTCCAGGCTGGATGTGAGCCTTTGTGTCCTGCTGTACCTCCTCTCCACCATGTGTATGCTCGCCATGTACCTGTATTTCAAACTGAGGATAAAGCTGCGACGTGCTAAATTGTCTCTGCCCTAGAGCATCGCTCCAGTGCAAACTAATATTTTTTCAGAGGAATGACTAAATCTCACAATCTGTGGCTACTAGAGAAACCGTCAGCTTCAGCACCAAAGTATGCACAGAAATCGAGAGGTTATGAAGTACTGTTTTAAATTTTTGATGGTAATTAATGCCAAAGTGTTGTTCTAAAGACCCTTTGCCTTTGGTCTCTTTTTTTTATTATTTTTTTTTTATACTCCTCCTGTGAGTTTCTTTGAAGCATCTGGCGATGGAAAAATGATAATCGTTATTGATGTCTTTTATTTGTTTATTTGACCACTCATCGAAGAATTATTCAACTTTTAGTGCACATAATTTTTAAAGGCACCAATCATTTTATATCATTTAATTTATATAAAATACTTTAACACAAAAACAAAGCATCTTTTACACAACCATTTATTTGAAGTAAAATAATTAAAATACTTGAAATGCATATATTTTTGGGGAATTTGGACCCCAGTTAACACTTATTGTGGTTGTCATACCCTTCATTGATAGAGCTACAACTTTATGTCGGTTTACTCCATCTTAAATTTCACTGTGATCTCACGGCGACATTCTGAGCAAATATTATTTTTTCACAAAAATATTTTAAGATGTAAATTTGTACCTGAAACTATTACAGACATTATGGTTTGCCCATTTGATAAGCAAGAATTAACATTCAAACTGTGTGGAGTGCTTTGCTGGTAAAATGATTAAAATTATTTTTTCTAAAAACATCTTGTATTGTTTTTAAAACTCCAATGTGTTTTCTGCCATGGAATAAGATTCATGACATTTGTGCATATTATATGTCCAGTATTTTTAAAACCAATAGTTGGTGTGTGAGACAAACTAGTCTGACTGTAGTCAGTCAGAGGAGTAAGCAAATGTTGGAATACACTAAAATTTTTGTTCACATTTTTGGCCTTATTTACAGTCTAGAATCAACACTAGTGTTGTCTAAAGTCCGAGGCAGTCTGCAAATTTTTGCCAGTCGGGAGTTAACAGAAAATTTGCATACTGTATGATAGATTCACATTAAGATTCCAATCATGTTTGATATTTTGGTTCAATTTTAGAACGTGTTGTTTTATGTTATAATTTCGCATTTTTCCTCTGTAACTATTTACAAAGTCACCAAGTATATGATGCCTAGTGTTTCAAAAAAATGTTCAGAAAGTGAACAATGTAGTGTATTCCAGCCTTTAGTTTTAAACCGTCCCTGAAGATTTGACAAATTTCTCAATCGAACCTCTGTAAAACACTGTAAACTGTATCATCAGTTCCATCAGTGTAACATCTTACTTCACTTCTGAAGCCTGAACATCATTCACCCTATCAGTGTCCTCAATGCCATATGCGGAGCTCATGTGTTGTGTTTAAGGGTGTCTGGGCCCACGGGTGGAAGAACAAGCCTGTTGCCATCTGGTCTGTTTTGCTAGCTAAATCCTAACAATTTCATTGGGATTATAGCAAGTGAGTAATCCTGCTTTCCGTTGGGTGTGCGGGAGATTACCACGGGGATTAGCCCCCACCGATAATAAACTTTATTAAAACGCAATCGGCTTTCAAGGCCTCTTCCCATACACACTTGGAAGTTGGCTGTGCCCGGGAGGGGGTTGTGACCCCAGGGAGAGAGGATCTGAAGAGAAGCGCTGGAAGACAAGGTTTTGAAGTGTTCCAGATTACAGGCTCATCTGAAGGACACCATCGCATGATCTTGAGCTTTAGGGTTTTCGTGGAAATCTGAGATTCAGCCTTTAGTCCCACATCTCTATCTGCTCATCACATTTTTTTTTCCTTCACTAGATGTACTTTTAAACCTTTGTGTAGACAGTGTTGAGCGTTTGAAAACTTTATTGAAAAGAAAAGCTCTGAAGTTCAAGGCTTCTAGCAGAGGACAAAGAGAAAGAGTATAGATCACATGATCAAAAAATGAGTATAGATCATATGTTCAAAAACTTAATTTTCTTTTGCCATGAGAACAATGGAACAAAAGCTACATCCCCAGCCGCCAACCAAAAGCGACAGAAAGCATGGGGGAAACATCACCTTGCATTGCTGGTGTTGGGTTCCATAAATTAGACAATGCTGGGTTTTATTGCTGAGGCCCTCCAACATGTACTTTGCATGTTTATGGCCTATCACATACTGGTATTAAAATGTTGGACAGGTTTGATACCTCTGCTGTCATACCACTCTGATTTTAATAATATAGTAAAGCTTCTGCCATGGGTGTACTCGTGGTGTGTGAGTGTATACTGTGAAGAGAGGGAAAAGGGTTAATAGATGGTTCTGTTATTGTAGCTCATTTGTACTCTGACCACTGAATGTTACATCTAGCCCTAAAACAGAAGCCAAACAGATCAATCTCATTTTACTACCTTCAATCCTCCCCTAGTCCATAATGCATATTGTGAGATCTAGCCCTCATTCTCAGCTTTAATGCTGTCAGTCAGAAAAGACGGAAGTTACTATTTGCACTTGAGGGAAGTTTTTTTTAAATTATATTATATTACATTATATTATTATTAATAACATTAAATAAAAATTATATTATTTAGAAATAATATTATTTTACTTTTACATTTTATATAAAATACATTTGATTTATTTGTGTAAAATATGCAGAAATTATATAAAAAGAGATTATTATATTTTTGTTTACATAAAATATTCACATTGTATATTATTCGTGTACTATAAATCTAAGATGTATTGATTTTATAAATTGTGTGTGAGTGTGTGTATATATATGCACACACACACACACACACACACACACACAGGGCACAGCACAAGATCCCGGACCCTATGCATATATATATATAATTATGTATTGCAAAGGACATGTGAATGAATCCGAACACTGTCGTCATGATACTGAATCCATGTAATGAGATTTTTTTTTTTTATATAAGCCCCCAAATCTGGTTGAAAGGTTACATTTTTTTTTAACAAAGAGATTATATCGTCTAGGATTTTAGACAGGTTAAATTATTATTTAAAAGGCTCTTAGTTTCTTCTTTTGTTTTAGTAGTGTTTATCTTGAAAGTAACAAGCACAAGGAAATGACACTGAGTTCACTACATACTACAGTACATAGCCAAAGATATTTGGTCATTATTCATCAAAAACTTGTGCATCGATAGTAAGTCTGTCTTTTCTTTGTGGTAACAGCTTCTGTTCTCCAGTGAAGGCTTTGGAACATGGATGCAGGTATTTGGTCCCATTCAGACACTAAGATCACGCAGCAATGATAGATCACATTCATTATTCCAATTCATCGCTGAGGATTTCAAGTCTGGATTTTGTGAAGGTCAGTCAATTCTCACTCAGTAAATTATTTCTTGATAAACCTTGCTTACTGCACAGGAGCACCGTGATGCTGGAACATTAAAGATGGATTACCTTATTCAGGTATATTACATCATCATTCTCTGATCCAATGCCATATGAAAGGAAGTAGATACATGCACAGCTTCTTGGCAGTTGTAAACTGTGCAGGCTATAGGGCTGTGGATCAGCTGACTTGAGATCAGTGTTACTGGCCTTCATATACAGACTGCAGAATAGTGTGATGAAGGTTGTCTGAGATCAGCACAAGTATAACCTCTATCCTGAAAGCTTACATTCTTCTTATAGGACAGGTCAATAAGATGAGTTTGGATGGCTTCCAGAGCATGTCCATCAACATGCATCAATGAAGCAGAATGAACGGTCTTGTCAGCAAACACCGGAAATGTAATCTGCCTGAAGATGCTTCATTAGTGTCGTTTAAGCAATTTTATATAGTACCAGCTAAATGACCTTCTCTCTTTCCCAATCTGTCTTAAATCACCTCAATTTAAGATTTTGTAATTAAGAAACAGATTAATTATTTTGTCTGGATATGTTTTTGTGTTGTATTAGTAATAGTTAAAACAGTAGTTTCCACTGTAAATGGAAATCTGCTGAAATAGGATATTCACCCTTGGACTATTTAAGATGTAGATGAGTTTATTTCTTCATCTGAACAGATTTGGAGAAAGGTAGCATTACATCACTTGCTCACCAGTGGATCCTCTGCAGTGAATGGGTGCTGTCAGAATAAGAGACTGAACAAACATAGTTATTTAAAACCGTTTTGGAATGCTTCTGCCTTCAAACAGTGCTTGATCTGTGCATATTTCTCTCCTGAATCAGACAACTTTTTATGGCTTGAGGACTTATTTTTTAGAAGGGAGGCAAAAGTTTGAATTTAAAATCGTCTTTCACACAGCTTTTCAATTTTTATCAGCTGTTTTTACTCTTATTCCGACGGCACCCATTCACTGAAGAGAATCCATTGGTGAGCAAGTGACGGAATGCTACATTTCTCCAAATCTGTTCCGATGAAGAAACAAACACATCTACATCTTGGATGGCCTGAGGGTGACATATTCAGCAAATGTTAATTTTAGGGTGAACTATTCCTTTAACATTACAGTGCCATGTAACAAATATCAGGCTCTATTTAAGTAATAACAACACCAATTACAATGTCTATTCATGTTATCAGAAAAACAAACAATTAGACATAAATAGAAGTGCATGGTGAATTATTCAGTGCATATCTAATTATACTATTAAATATGCACTTTAAAGTATTTTGTTCAATTGAATAACACAATAAAAATCAAGCATACAATCAGAATAATTACGTTTCATGGGAGCCCGCTTAAATAAAGGTATCGATTGCAAGTCGAAACAAGTAAAAACATTACAGGGGACCCTTCATTGTATGGTAAGCTTTAAGGTGGAACACGTCGCCTTTAATTGAATTTCTAACCTAAGCAGGATCTAACCCTTAGCCAATTATAATGTATTAGACAATTATAATGTATTTTCCCTGACCTGATCTACAGTGGCCAGCCATCACTGTGTCGCATGGTTTTGGAGGGTCATTGTTATTTATTTAAGTTTTGCATGCTTAAGATTTACTATTTAATTTCATTTACACAATTACACAATCATAGAGTGCACTATTAAACATGCATTTTAATATATTGTATTGTACATTGCATACTGACTAGATGTATATATATTGAATATATTGTCATTATACAATTTCCTGTATAACTGACTGATATACCATGTTAACTGTGATTTTTGGAGCTTCAGTGTCTTCTAAGTGTAACTTAAGCCAATAAACCTGAATTCTGATTCTGATTAAACAATGCTGGACCTCGTACTTCAACTAATTACGTAAATGGACAGGACCTGTCATGAGACAATAACTATTCCCTAATAGAATTTGCCCCCAAGAGCAATTTAATTTTCTCTGTTGCCCTCTCTTGAGGTCTCTTCGTCTCTTTCTGTCTTTCCTTTGCAGGGAAAATGGGGGGAACGGCTTCTGACATTGACTGTCCAGCCTTTATTTACTCTTTTCGAGGAATAGAAGCCACCAGACTGATGTAGACAGGTAACGTTTTTGTCTTTGTAGTCTTTCTTTGTATTTGTGGAACGAAAATTCTAGATCGACTTCCTGCCACCTCGAGCGCTGTCCAGCACGTATACTGAGCGTAGAAATGCCACGCGAGTGACGCGACGGCGACGCTCGGCAGGTTTGCGCGACGTGATGTGCTTCTTTAAGGGTGCAAACTTTCTTTATTTTCGTGTCGTATTCGAATCGTATTTATTTTTTTTATTTTATTTTTTTTGCATATGAAAAAAAATGACATTTGACATGTAGGCTATTATTCAGTACGGGAGACTGATAATTATTTGTTTGTATATTTGTTATTTGTTTGTGTCAGAATAAGAATAATATTCTCGTATTTGTTTGCAGCAAAATAAAGTTTTAGAGTTTGGCAACTTCTGCCTAAATGGTGTAAATTACAGGCAAGTACAAAGAGCGCTGTTGTCAATCCGGACGTGATTTGTAGTAGCCTAATGTTAGAAAACATGGACGTTTAAAATGTAATGTAATACTAAAATTTTAAGTCAACAAACATAATTAGAAACATTTATACATTAATCCTATTTGTGCAATATTTGTGACTCAAATACAAGTACACTGGAAACATTTTTCTTGCTTGCTTGCTTTCTTTCTTCCCTTGCTTCTTTTTTAAGGATGTATATTATTTACAGAAGTTTTTGTAGATGTTACTCATCAAATTAACCTGCTGATTCAGATAAAAGCCTACTATATTTAACATAGCCTAAATCACATTATAAACCAGATATAATAAAAAGTATTTTTCTACATATATTTTTCAATTTTACTATCACCAGAGGAGGGGGAGGGTCATGTATGGTTATTTTAATTCACCCCTGTAGCTCATTTATAATTGTGTGAACTGATTGTGTTTCGTAGTCATGGGTGCTTTATTTGATTATAATGATATAACGTGTTACTTTGTGTTCCTGATTTTATTTCCATCTGAATTTCAGTTTATATGTAGCCTAATATTAACATGCATTTTTCAAAGAATAAGCTCAATGGTCTCACAGGTGAAGGGTTTGAAATCTGATCTATTAATGATCGCGTTTTACTGATATGATGGAGCAGCAGCTCGAGGTGTCAGAATGCGGTTACTGTGAAATACTGGCAGTGATTAAAGGTTCTCGGGTCAGCGCGAGTCGCACCCTTTCGCTGAATTATAGTGCACAGGTCTCTCGTTGTTCGGACATGTGCCCTTTAGTGAATTTTATAGTGACTTAAACTGATTTTGTGCAAACGCGTCCACTAACCTATGCGTGGATTAATGCATTTAGTCCCGTGGCAAAACACTGAGCATTAAGAGCATTTGCCTGTTGTTTAATTAAGACAAAATTCACATTTTCACTTCACCATCAGCGTAATTGAATCATCTGCATAATAACTCCTCGTCATAATCAAAATGAAAATCAAAAGCGTGGCCCGAGATAATTCCCATGTCCACCATTGGACCATAGAGAGGGGATCTGGTGAAGCTTAAGGGCTGTTGTGTTTGCCACCATTTAATCAGCTTGATGATCACTTTCATTTAACTAAATTACACTGGAGCCCGTTTGCGTTGTTTAAAACTTGAGATAATCGGACTTTGATGACATCCACGTCTTTGTAACATAACTGTCCATGATTTATAATTTTATACTCTATTTTAAACCAGGCAAGCAGGATTGAAATACGATGTGTATATAAATTAGTTATTTTATCTGTATAGGATGTTACTCCTGTGCCTCCAATTTCAAGTGGAATAATTTAGGATGTTATTGCTTTTAATTTGTTATTATTGGTGTTCTGAAACAAGAGCATTAACTGCTTTCAACAAGACTGAGAGATTCAGTTGAGAATCAGTTAAGTGTTGTGAGTTGGGTAGAATTGTTTGTTTGAAGGTGGATACAATTACATAATGCATTTGGATCGAACTGAAAAGAATTACGAAATGATGAAACTAAACGAAAAGTTAAAAGCCATTTGAAATACTTAACCTAACCTTTTTTAATATAAAATGATGTATAAATAGGCTACTATTTATCATTTACAAATTCCAATAAAAACTACAATTTGCAGTAGCTTATATTCAGTTTGGTCTGTCGCGCATCAGCCTTTTACAAGCCTACACTACAAAAGCTGTCACTAGTACTCTTTAAGTAGCCTACTAATATGTACTTAATATAATACCAAATATATACTAATATAATACCAAAATGGACCATTAAGGTACAAATATGCAGTGACAGATTTTGTACCTTTATTTCTGAGAGTGAAGCCTATATCTTCTTGAGTCTACGCATCTCAGAGCTTCCAGAACATATATTGTAATATAAAAATGAATGAGCACGAGAGGAGTGAGGTATAATAAAAAAAACCCTAAAGACATACGTGATGCAGGCTACGTAGAAAAGCAGCGAGACTGACGATGATGAGACTGACTGCTCCACTCTGAAGCTCGTTTTGATGAAGCGGTGATTGTCAGAGCTCGCGAGCGCACGCACCGCTACTGTCCATGAAGAGAATTGGAAGTGAAGACTGAGTTCATCTCGCTTGAACTCCGCTCTCTCCGGAGGGAGAAAAGCTCGAATGAAACAAATCCTGCCAGGATCGACTGCTGGTAAACAACATAAAGGCTTACTTGAGTTTATATTCTTAGCGAACGCATTCAAGGCACTGTTGAGAGTGTTTGCTGTTCTGTTCAGATCAACAGGACAAGAGAGCTATTCTGCGTAACAAAAAAAAGGATAAAAATAAACAACTAGGCTACTTTTAAATAAAATTTTAACTAATGTAGTAGGCTATAGGCTCGTTCACGGATGGAGTTAAAAAAATTGTAGGTTATCTTGCTGTTGAAATTATCTCAGTACGTGGAGGATAATTTATAACTGTAATTCATACTCTTTTCTTTTTTTTTCTTTTTTTTTTTTTAAATTTCTTAGATTAAAAAAAAGCCTTTTAAAATAATTAACATTTTATTATTATTTTTCAATTTTACAGTAGGTCTTTATGTTAAGGTAACTTACAGGCAATCAGTTAACAGGGTTTACTAACATTTTATTTCTTTTTTTTTTTATTATAATTATTTTTACAGTCAAGCTTTGCCATGTCTACGTAGGCTAACGTTACATATCCAAATGCATCCAAATGTATGTATTCGAGGTGTTTACGTAAATATCCACTAAAGCAATGCTGAATTAAAACTACGTGTTAAATACTCACGTAGGCCTAATATTTAAATTACTTAATTGACTGACCCATGCCAGGTCACAAAAGAGTTTAAAAACAATTCAGATCCTGAGGTTTCAGTAGTGCCACTGTATTTATCATCGTCACTTCCTTATCGCTTTTTCCACTTACCTGAGAGCGCAAGACTCACAAGTTCCCGCCTCTCTCGTTCCCGTCCACGCCTCCCATTGGCCCCCGGGGGAGTGACGCTTGGGCCGCCCCTGCAGTGTGAATGAATCAAGCGTTTTGTGTGACACACAGCGAAAGAACACAGGGGCGCCCGACTATTAAACGAGGATAACCACAGGCGCGAAGGACTGTAAAGGGACACTATCCGGGGAGGAAAATTATTTCACGCACATCTGAGATTCTAAGACCTCCGCGAGCGGGTGCATGTGCGCGTTTTACCGGACTGGATGAAAATGATGCAAAGTGCGGCTGTGTTGCCCGGCGAGAGCGCGGTGAAGGGTCTGCCGGACATCCTCGGAGTGCAACTGCAACGTAAGAGCTTTTTCTTCTCCTTATTGATTAGTTCATCAGAATATTGGCAGGCCTCCTCCGGGCGTCTGCAGGCCACCACTGTTGAATAACATGCAGCTTTTAATTAAACTCCACTGGGGAATTAAATGTGAGCTACTATCTGGGTGATAAAATTTGATCCGACGCATAAAGCTTTATTCTTTATGCACTAAATAGCTTTAACTGTAGATATCATAAAATTTTGTTCGTGCATTAGATCCAAAATATAATTTTATAAGAACCGATGAATGTTCTTCTTCTTGAATCTGGTCGTAACTGAGCTCTGGACTAAATGTCATGCATCGTAAAAAATCGGTTTGTGTGCTTTATATTTTCACAAAATAAAATAAATAAATAAATCCAACCTGACTGCTTGTTAATCAGACTAAGGTTAGATCGCACAACTGTCTGTTGCATTGCACTTCTTTTATTAAGATGTTTGTGTTGTGGTTGGGAACAAAGAGAGAAAAAAAGCAATTAATCCGATTTTAATATAACCCAGTAGATAAATGGAGCAACGTGCATATTATTTGTCTCAGTGAAACAGAGATTATAAAACCAGCTACATTACATGAACATTTAATATAAAAATAAATACCATTGCCTATTATCTTTGCATCTGGTCCTTATCAGTCGTAAATTAATCTGTGTTAGGCCTATATAATCTGATCTCACAATCAAGATGGAGTTTGAATTGGATAAATTCCTGACCTAATTATTCAGCTTCAGAAATGTACAGATGGACTTCACCTTTCTCGGAGCTGGCTTTTTTTACTTCTTGTAACTTTCTGTTGCAAAGAAAAGAAAAAAAAACAATTGTCACTAGATCCGTGCATAATAATAACAAAGGGCATTTACCTGAATAAAATGCTGGAAAATACTTTGAAAGAAAACGAACCACTTTATTTAGCCTATTTTCTTTTTTGAAGAATGGCCAAAAGGTTAAGCAGACAATATATAGGTCTGTCAGTGGAGAATGCTTAATTTCATTAAATGATAGTAGATTAAAAGATATTGCTACTCAACCCCCCTTGGCGTATAAATGATGGATTAAGTGATAATTGTTTTAAGAATGCATCTAAATATTATTATTCAAATGGATAAGGTGCTTTTAAAACAACATATGGGCAATTATGTAAAAAGAAAACAGAAAATTCAAGTCTGCACGACAACGAGATCTTAGTGAGAATGCGTTGAATGATAAAACAAAGGTTTAAAACCAGTATCGGACAAAACGAGTGTCAATTGGTATATTTCAGAAACATACGTGAAGGCCTGCAATGGTAGCCATCTTTTAATTGACTTGCTAATCAAATACATCCAGTAAATGAGTGTTAAAGGCTGAAGGCGGTTGGGTGAGTGAAGCTGCGCTGGGCGCTGTTCCTTCAGCACCACACGAGCCTGTAAGAAACCGTCACACAGTATCATGAACACAGGCATTTTAACGGAAGAATGTAAAATACTACGGTACAAAATGCTAATAACCTGTCAATTAACTTACCAGAAACGATAAATATATTTTATATTTTAAAATAAAATATATATATAATTATACCATAAAATACTGGAAAATAAATTATAGTTTAATGGCACAAAAAAAAAAAACAAGATAACAAGGCTACACATACACTTAAATGTGTTTTGGGTAAAATAAAAAAAAACTCGTTTGTTTGCGTTCTATTTAAAAAGTAGACTAATGTTTTTATAATGTATGATATGTTATTTACATTTATTTTACGTATTTATGTATTTTTTATTTTAAAATTATGTTATTTAGTTATTGTTTTCCGCATTATTATAGTGTTGATAGTGTTTTGTGTTTGTGAAGGTAACATTGTTCTGTCATTGTGATATTATAGATTGCAGTAGAGGACTATTTTGATGAACTTTTAGACATTTGCCCTACTTTAACGTGACGCATAAACACTTTTCATGATTACGCATTTAAGCACCTGCTGAAATAATTTTTTTTTACAATAATAATATCCTCTCGTGTCATATTAGAATATCTTGCCTATGTTAAATCCATTAAAACAGTACTTGTGATAACTTGACGACAGAAAGTATAGAGGATCAGAGGTCAAATATCGATATTGAATGTCATGATATTGTGATTTGAAGAAATTATACCGAGTATTGCTGGTATTGTCTGAACCCTTAAACGGATTTCTTCTGTTTGACCGAATAATAGAAATTGTATTTATCGTTACTTTAATCTATGTTTGTTTTTATATTTTGGTTTTGTTCGAGCACTTGTCTTGAGCAACAGTCTAATTGAAGTGACAGACTGTCTCTGTTAAAGAATCGATGGACCAGTTATATGATTTCAATGTCCTCATATCCTCGCCTATTTTCTTCTGAAATATTGATTATTTACGAACAAATGGACATCTTTCCTCACCTGTCCAGCCTTTACGGGTCCCATGGGTTGTCTCCTTGAAGGTACTTCAAATTTGCTGTCACAATCGTTAACGTACGTTAATCACATGCACAATAATAATTACATGAATTACAATAAATACATTTTATTAAAATGAAAAGATATTTAATAAATTTATTTACAGGTATTACTTGTTATAATAATTTCATTAGCATGATATTATTAATAATATACTTTTATTAGTATTTATTGTTTTCTTTTTCAGTGCAGTTGTCATAATTCTTTGTCAAATTTTTATTGATATGTCCTTTAATTTTTTACAAATATTAAATAATAAAAACTTTTTAAAATACAGGTTTCGTAAGTATTTTCCCCATCACTTACATCAACAAAAAGGTTGTTGGTTTCTACATAATGCACACGAGCGGAGTAGGCTTAGTAACATGCTAAAAAACGTTCGAGTCAAGCAACTTGCAATTCTATATTTTCATGTCACTTTATTTAACAACTTTCCGTAGTATGATCGTTACTGCGTCTATTCCCATTACTGATTATACGAATAGGCCTACATATATGAAGCTTGAACCGTGAATTTACAGTAATTATATTCATTTGAATGTGTAATGTAAGGCGATCCAACATTATAATGTACCATATTTGTTATAAACTTATAAGAAACCTATTAGAATTGTCTGTAAGTCTACCTTATTTATTTAGTTAAAATCAAGTTCATTATTTCTGTAAGCACATTTCTAATCGCTTTCTGACCGTGTGCTTCTCCAGAGATCCCTCAGTGTGCAAGTTGCAGTCAACACATCCTGGATAAGTTTATTTTGAAGGTGCTGGATCGACATTGGCACTCAAAATGTCTCAAGTGTGCCGACTGTCACGCGCTCCTGGCAGACAAGTGTTTCTCTCGCGCGGGGAATGTCTACTGCAAAGAAGATTTCTTCAAGTGAGTCCATCTATCTATCTATCTATCTATCTATCTATCTATCTATCTATCTATCTATCTATCTATCTATCTATCTATCTATCTGTTTGAAAATTAGCTTAAATAATTCAGATAAATATTTAAGCACATAATATTGTTAATGAATGCAAAACAAGATGTCTTTTATGTAAAAAAAAAATAGTTTTTATGAATATGATTTTTTAACAATGTGATATAGATCAAATAACCTTTGCTTATCTAATTAAATAAATGCATAATTTAAGTCATTAATGGAGCAACATTTTATGTAGGCCTATAGTTATACAGTGCATCTTTGTAAATAATACGATGAGCGATTTTATTTAATATTGTTTCAATCACAATTGGCTGCATGAATTATCAAGGAATGAAAAAGACAGAATCAGAACTTGTCAAGTTGGATTGTGAGACAACAGTTTTGTCAAATCCCTTGTGCTTTTTGGTGCTGTTTGGCACTAGCATGTGTGTGTCAGTGTGTTCAAGGAAAGGTTGCCAGATAGATTCTCTGTCATGGTTAATAAAGTCCTGTGTTTCATTTTTCTCATGTCAGGTTAGGAAGCACAGTGTGCTGGAACTCAGCCACAAAGACTGCATGTTCCCAAATTCAATTCCCAGTGCTATATAATAACTCAAGAAAGCAACTTTGCATATTTTTCCAGTGTCTTCCTCTCCTTTCTTTCCTTTTTTATTATTCTTTTTTTTACGGTTGGATTTTCCCCTTGGCTTTTAAGGAAGGAAATTAAGTTTGACTTTTATCCAAAACAGGATCAGTTGTGGCTTTTACCAAATCATGTTTGAGAGGTTTTAATGTCACAGGCTTCAATGAGACTTAAAACGCTAGCAAGGCTCAGAGTGGAGGCTAACTTTATTAGCAAGCCCCTGGGGACAAAAGGAGGCATTTTAATGTTAAGACTGTGGTGGTGCGGCTGAGGAGGATGGTGAGGGGGGATGGAGGAGGAAATGCTGGCTGTTCACAAGCGAGGGGGCGGGGGCTCGCCTTCCCGTTAATGTTGCAAAAACTTCACCTTGGTTAAGTAAAAGGAGGGTTTATTTAGCAGTGTTCACACTGTGATTTACAGCCTATTCTGACTCAGTGCTTTATGAGGCATTCTGTACGTGTGTTTAGTGGCCTCTCTCTCTCTCTCTCTCTCCTGTGAATATCTCTCTCTCTCTCTCTCTCTCTCTCTCTCTCTCCTGTGAATCTCTCTGCCTCTTCTACATTGATCAAGAGCATTTGTCAACTCCAGGGACATGACAAGCACAAACAAAGATGCCGGCTGTAGTATTCTGAGCTTTTGTAACTTATTACAGCCTTTGCAGTTATAAAAAGATTGCTTATAACAATAGCCACAGTTAAATTCAAGATGTAATGACGCTTAAACTCTAAAATTAATTTGGGTAACACTTTACAACAAGGTTTTAATTGTTAACAGCATTATTTAATTAACAACATTAGTTGGTTAATAACATTATAGACTGAACAATACTTCTACAGCATTTAGTAATCTAAACTAAAGTTTATTTCCGCATTTAATAACACAGCCCTGCAAAGTGAAAAAGAATCTGCTAATTTGCAAAAAAACTATACTTACATTAATTATTACTTAATTTATATATATATATATATATATATATATAAAATCTTTTTTCACAAAATAACATTTTTCATATTATATATTTATGTATCTGCTTTAATGTGCTTATCTAAATAACACAAGCAGTCAAATGTCAAACGTTAAATTTTTAATGGCAAAAATAAGTATTTAATATGTGTCATTTAACTTTCAATCTGCAAAGGAGTAGGATTTTTTTTCCTTCAGTACTCCATTTAATGTCAATGAACATAAAAACGCGTTACAGAAACACAAGTTTATAAATAAGCATTTGTTCACAAAATCAGTATTTTTTTTGTCACTGTTTGGACATAGTAAAACGCTGACAATAATTGTAACCTTGAAATCAGGATTAGGCATAAAAGAATGTCTGCAGAATAATTGATAAATGTGAAAAATAATCATTGAACAAATGCTTGTAACCTGTCTCAAAGGAAGATAGGAATCATATACAGTATTTGTGGCAGGTTTTGTTAGTGATTAAGGCATAATACCTGAATTTGAATCTGTATCGAACTGAGGTGTCTTTATTTGTGTACCTGCAGACGTTTTGGGACAAAATGTGCATCGTGCCAGCAGGGGATTCCCCCGACGCAGGTGGTCCGGAAAGCTCAGGACTTTGTGTATCACCTTCACTGCTTCGCCTGTGTTATGTGCAGCAGGCAGCTGGCCACCGGTGATGAGTTCTACCTCATGGAGGACGGGAGGCTCGTGTGCAAGGAGGACTACGAAACAGCCAAACAAAATGGTGAGCTGTTGTCTTGAGATCTGTGTAAACAAACCTCTTGAACCATCAGTTGGTTGTTCTTGTTATGCAGGACATTTTGAGCTTTGTAACCTTGAAAAAAAAAAATCTAGATAGCTGGATAGATAGACATTTTAATTAGCAGATATTATTAATATTTATATACATAAATTATTCCAGTTGCTACTGACCCATTAGAATTGTAGCTGTTTGTTGAACTGGTGGTATTTAGATGCATCGTCCCAGACTCGGCACACATCACTGGATTTTCTGTCCCAATTGGAAATCATTCTGACAGCAATGTTCAGGAGTGGAGACGGTGTAATTAACTTCTTCTTTTACAATCATACAGAGACACCGAGAGATCAGAGGAGGCAACAGGATGGTAGTAAAGGAGACAAAATCATCATTAACTACAGTCTAGTGGGGTCTCAGTGTCTGGGATATTAAGTCCCTCTCTGATCTGACCTCTCATGGATCTGCCTCTGAAAGCCCCTCACACTGTATTTATGGAGATTTCTGTGGGCTGTTGATTGATTATATTAAGTGATGCAATGCACTTTTATAGTAGGGGCCCCAATAACTCGCACTGGCATGCCATTCTCACAAGAGATTTATTCCCTCTTCCGCCACAGTGTGACAGTTTCAGGAGAGTGGCCATGTGTGAGCACTTCCAATCAAAGCATCCCACAAACTCTTCTTTACTCGTACCTCATGGTAGATGAGCTCCTGACATTTTTCCTCATGCTCGAGAAATTTGCTCCACTTCAACATTGAATCAGTGTAGCTGAATTAAAAATAATAATAATTCACTTTTTTTTAGTTCAGTTCAGTCCTGCTCAGACTATCTTTCACCTTTATGCTTGTGTTTTTCATTACGACAGTTATTTAAGTTCATTTCAAAGTTAAAAGTTTGTTATTTAAAATATTATAAACTTTTATTGCTTTATGGATCAGCAAAGATGTAATACAATATTTTTTACATGAAATAGATCATTTTTAATGGAAGAATCCTAGAAAACAAAAGGTATCATGGTTTCCACAAAAATTATTATGCAGCACAACTGTTTTTAACATTGATAATAATAGGAAATGTTTTTGAGCACTAAATCCAAAGGCAGACAGGGGCATCAATTACAATTCTGTTTAGCAGCACAGAAAAGACAAAATGTTAATAAGTTCTTCAAATCTGTGTGTTACAGATGATTCAGAGACAGGAGCAAAACGTCCACGGACCACCATCACAGCCAAACAGCTGGAGACGCTCAAAAGTGCCTACAAGAACTCACCTAAGCCAGCACGACATGTTCGTGAGCAGCTCTCCTCCGAAACAGGCCTGGACATGAGAGTGGTGCAGGTGCGGCGACTATAAACCACAATTGAAGCTTTAAAGTGTTTAATATGATTAAATGGCTATCTATGTTTTTACTGAGGCTCGTCTGTCCACAGGTGTGGTTTCAAAACAGGCGAGCAAAAGAGAAACGGCTGAAGAAGGATGCTGGGCGGCACCGCTGGGGTCATTTCTACAAAAGTGTCAAACGCAATCGAGGGTCCAGTAAGACAGAGAAAGAGAGCTCAGCCGATGATGCAGGACTCAGCGATAGTGAGCTTAGTTTCAGAGGTAAGTCTGTTTACATCTCCCACGATGCCTTGCTTTCTGTCTTCTCTCTCCTCTTTGTATTCGTTTCAGAAACTTTTTTTTTGTTGTTATTCCCGTTCATGCATTAATTTGCCTTTTATTTTGAAAATATGCCACTTGGTGGATTGTTTGGAATATTCCAATGAAGTTTTCTGTTCGGTTTCTGCTACGTGTTTGGTTTTTAATGATTATTTAATTTTTGTCAGCCCGTTTTGAGAACTCATAAAAGTCTAGAGCCACTTTCAAAGAGAGGCCATGTTTACGAGAAATGAAAGCAGCGATGCACAAACTCTATAAAATTGGTGAAGCTTTTAGTCGATTAGAGAGGAAGCTCGCAGTGCCTTTGTTGTTGTTGAAAGAAAAGAATCTGCTTGTGCCCCTGTGAGTACAGAAAGTAAATGACAAATGCTCATCGCGTCTCAGATATTTCCAGACGCATGTAATCCCCTTTTTAAAATGGATATTAATGAGGTCTTTGTCATAACTTCTTCCGTGTGTAGGAGCATCTATACACTACCATTCAAAAGTTTGGTGTCAGTAAGATTTTCTTTGTGGTCTTGATCAAATTTGCTACGTATTACAGTAATTTATTTCTGTGACAGAAAATCTACTTTTTCAGCTTCATTACTCCAGTCTTCAGTGTCACATGATCCCTCAGAAATCATTCTAATATACCTCAAGAAACAGGCATCAATGTTATTATCATCAATGTTGAAAACAGTTTCAATGCATCCTTGTTAAATAAAAGTAATAATTTCTATAAAACAAAATGAACTCACCCCAAACTTTTGAACAGTAATGTACACCGAGGTTTTACAAGAAAATACTATTTCATTTTCTCTACTTCAAAGTTTCATGTTTAATTCAATGTTACTTTGCATTTCTTTGTAAATAATTGTGCAATTTACTAGCAATTTCTGAGTGAAAAATTGTTTCTACACACATTATTATTATTTTTTTCAATGTAGTTATATTTTTGTTGTTGAAACAATCTTAACACTGATTTTGTCTGCTCTCACCAACAGAAGACCAGATCCTGTCAGACCTTGGTCATGCTAATGGCTTGTATGGAAGTGTCGGAGACATCACGAATGGCAACATGCTCAACGGGAGCTTCTCCTTGGAGGGGGGCGGGCAGCCTTACCATGACCTGCGGGCAGGAAGTCCCTACGGCCTGCCACAGTCCCCCTCATCCATCACTTCCCTCCCAGGCCACACCCCCCTGCTCAACAACTTAGGCTTCAACATGGACAGCATCATGGGTCAGGGCATTCAGCCCAGCGTAGGTCAAGCTCTGAGAGCAATGGCTGGGGGACCCACCTCTGACCTGTCGACAGGAAGCAGCACGGGCTACCCAGACTTCCCCACCAGCCCTGCCTCGTGGCTTGATGAAATGGACCACTCCCAGTTCTGAGGGCAAAGGTCATAATGGAAATTGCAGTACTATAGACAAGAAATTTGACGATTTTATAGACATCTTTCCCAGAATTGGTGATATTTGTGTGGCAAGGCCCAAAACGTCACCTACTTTAACACGGTGGCTTGACCTTGCTGAATGGTGCGCTGATACGAGAAACCCACCGTGGAATGTTTGCGCTGTATCATCATTTTGTAAGTCATATTTTTTCATCGTTCTCAAAACTGGATTGGATGATTTCCAGCATGAAATTGTGTGCAGCTGCGAATGGCATTCATACCCCAGACCACCCTGGAAAAACAATCACAATCCACCACGTTTTTGAGAACAAGAGGGTCCATGCATGTTTCTGAATGAGGAAGAGAACCGTCCCACGATGCACTTTACTGTATGTTCCTCCTCGACTGCACACGGCAGGCTGATTACGGGAAATAGAGGAGCGCACCGAACAAAGACTGATATTTAAACAAGTGGCACAAGTGTACTGTATCTTTCCTACTTACAAGGGTTTGGGATTTTAATGGTTGAAACTTTCTAAACGGCTCAACTAGAGATGGCCCTTCACATTAGGTCTGAAGAATAGATACAAATTATTTTTAATAAGTATGAATCCGCATGCACTGCTCTGAGTTGTCATAAAAATCTCTGTCAATGGTCCCTTGTTTGTTCAGTGTTTTTCCGTTAACGTCCGACATTCTGCCTCAGCAATGAAACAAAATAAATAATATAAAAGATTAAAATTGAAGTTACTATTTATTTCTGGTAATTTTTAGTATTTTTGATATTGATACAGTTTTTATTACCATCAAGATACCTTTGTTTCCCATTGCCATTTGTTTCCATCATTTCCTACTCATTGCTCCATGAGCAAAAATGGATCTCATACATATGTTTGAATGTGATTTATTTTTGGAGCAGATGACAACAGTGGATTTCCATTACACAGATACAAGTACTTTAATGGCCTGACCAGTTATTATCAAGCAAAACACATGAAAGGGAAACTTACACTGTATTTTTTCTTATTTGACACATCTAAGCAACAAATAAGAGGACTGAGCATTATTTATTCCTGTTGTGGGTACCAATGTCAGTATTATGAAGAGTTGGATCATGGGAAAGAGTACAGTGAGTTGATGTAAAACTATAAAATTTGGACCCACATAATGGTAAACTGAGTGAAGATGACGCTATACTTAAAGCGCAAACATATAAGCTAACAAAGGGCAACATGGAAAAAAGAAAAATAATCATTAAGAAATAATGTTTTGTTGAATCTATGTTGAGTCTTAATGGCTGTAAATTTTGTAAAGTCTCAAAAAGTGTCAACAGTCTTGTTTCATGAGCACTATTTATTGCTATGGATCTTTAAAAAAAAGAGCACTGAATTAAGTCCTATATGCCTTCTGGCCAATGGTATGAATTGTGTAAAGTCAAATCTATATGGAGAAATAAAGCTGAATCGTTTTTGGGTTACTGCAATGTATTTTTTTTTTTTTTTATTTCACACGCATTTAATACATTTTGAATTTAAAGTTAAACACTTTAGCTTAGTATAACACATAATAGTTTTTGTAGTAAATAGTTTATTCCCATTCAAAGAAACAAATACATTACACAGGCTATTGTTTAGAAGAAAAAAACTAATAGGCCTATAGCCATTATAAGAAAATGTATAATCTCACAACGCTGAATTTGTGTCGAGCAACCTGTTTTAAAGTCATTAAACTCAACTCATATTTAATTATGTCATCTCAGTTAAATCTGCCATTTGTTGGCAAAATATACAATTGACCATGCCTATATTAGGCCTATAACGGAATTACTTCAGTATTTCAATGCTTAACACTTTGCATATTTCAAACAATAACATTCTTTACTGTTTTGTTAATTGGTGGTATTGTGCACGTCAACACATACTCAGTTCGCGTTATTAATTACAAAAACTATGTTTCTATGTGTCCATACATTTTGGTTTTACAGGAACAAAGAAACATTTCTACAAAGCCCGACACACACACGCGGAACTCATCAGTCACACATCTGTTCGTTGGGTGCACGCGCTCATCCTTCTGCTTCCATAGACACGAGACGATTGCTGTTTAGTCAAACCCAGAGCCATATAGAGACCTTCCCTAATCCTCTAAATGTTACCTTATTGTAAACTGCTCTATGAAATGAGGACAAACAGGGTGCTTGGTGTTCTCCTCAGTGACCAGAAAAACACAACTGTGAGTAAAATCCCACATTCAAAAGTTGTACAAATTGGACACGTGCATTCGTGGATTCGATTTGTATGGGAATGCGCATTTCATTTACCCAAAAAAGCTAGATATATTTATGTTTGGATATAAATGTGTGTGTGTGTGTACATATATATATATATATATATATATATATATATATATATATATATATATATATATATATATATATATATATATATACAGAGAGAGAGAGAGAGAGAGAGATTTTGTTTACATTTTTGCGTCTTTTGATGAGTCTCAAAACCACTTCCTAAACTAGTTCAAACGCACAAAGGCGGCAAAATGTGTTATCTAAAACAATACAACTGTAGTATTAATGTGGTTAGCATATGTTTTTGGCCTGTGCTCAGCTGGAAAACAGAGGATACGTATCGATTACATGGGATAAAAAGCAAAATTTATGGAGAAAAAAAAAACAAACAAAAAAAGATAGCGCTTTGCAGAGAAACAAACTGATTTCACTCAGCCATTGATTGGGGCTGCCGCAGCCATTAATGCACGGCCTTTAATAGTTCAGTCTTACAAAGATAAACAGCGACAAAGACAGTTGGGATAATTTACACGCCACTTACAGCACTAGTATACATATAAATCTGAGCAAATTCCTGCACTGTTGCTTTTGCTAAGATGACAAACGCAAGCGCAAATGCCATTATCATCGATCTGCGAGCTTTTATTACGAACTTCCTGAAGCCAGCGATCCACCAGCCTCCCGGGTGAGAAGGAATAAATTAACATGCAAATAGTTATTCAGTCTAAATTTAATCTGGGCTGCATAGACGGGGTATTTTTCTCTTGTGTATGATGGCGTTCACTGACATCCTGTGTGGCATATTCATTCAACAGCCATACAAAGAAAGAAAGGGTCCTTTTGCAAGGACAAACGTTCACACGTTAGTATTATTGTAGAGGTGTAGTGGGCAATATTTGCATTTGATTTGATTAACCTTATCTAACTCTACTCGCATCAGAATGACTAGGGGTTTGATTGACTGGAACTCATGTTTATTACTCAGCTCTTTGGAATACTTGATACTGATTGGTCAATGCACCATCCTGTGATTTGGCATGTTATAATATTTATTGTCACTCATTGAAAGATTGTCGGGACACTTACTAGAGGCATACCAATTACAGGTTGTAGGACCTGCCACTAGAGGGCGCACTACCAAAACAATAACAATCACGTGGTTTGATGACACTAAGGAGGAGCGTGGAATGATGGGATTTGTTGTCTTCTACCCAACCGCTGACAGCCATCAATCAGATGATATGAAAATGATTACCACTCGTTCAACAAATATATACACTCGTGTACATTCAAACACAATAATTGGGCATACATAGCAAACGCGAGTTCATTGATTTGCACGAGTAGATTACATACAGAGTCAATGCAAAGACGCGATCAGACTATGGATCAGACGCATCCTCGCGGGGTCTAGAGACGCGATGCCTCGCGTTTGCCGTGTATTCCCCATAATACTAATCTTGTTGATCGTTATAATAGCATACGTTTTCTGTAAAGATACAAATCAAAAACAACTCACCTGTCGAGTAAAACACCAGCGAGATTGGCATCTCTTTCTAGTTGAAGTTTATCGCAAAGCTCTCTCCATCTAGAAAATGCAACACCGATATTGATCCTCACTCTTTCTCTCCTCTTGTCTCAAACTCTTCTTGGTTCGTTTGGTTGGCCCGTACACTTACGTTTACGTGAGCTGTCCTTGTCGACAGAACGAGCGGCAGACGGTAAACAGTAATTATATTCCATAAATAAGTAACACAATACACCATAAATTGTGCAAGAAGAAGTAAATAAAGAACTGCTTGAAGCAAGCTAGTGGTTTGCTGGATGCTAGACACTACTTCCGCATTTGTCTACGACACTCTTGTCATGTGGTTTCTATGTCAGTAAAGGCGGTAACAAAGAGTAACTAACGTCATTGACAGACGACTGCACTGCCCCATGTCACTGTTTAGAATGGGAATTTTCTCATGATTTACAAGTAGTTGAAAACATTAGAGATCTTGTTAGTAATCAACTGGACAAAATATATAACACTAGCCTAGTGGTTTTTGGATATTTTACTGCAAATATCTTCCAAATTTTACCTTTAACTTTCTTATTTCATACACTACAGGAGTAGCCTACATGCATATAGTGTATAAGTGCATTGGGACACAATAACTTATTGAGTGCTGCAGGGATGATGGGTTTTTGTAAGCAAAACCCTGTGAGCTTGCATTTTAGCACTTCCGTTTCCATCATCTTGAAGTCAATGGTTTTTTTGTATGGGTTTTTGTTTAATACATCAGTAAAACCATTGGTAACAAGTGGCTAAATGGGACTACAGATGTTGTCTGGGACATTGAATGTATTCAAAGACTGTTTTTGAAATAAAGATTGAACTAATTTTTGTGATGACCACGCTGAAGTCATACAATGATGGTGTTGTTTATAGCCTACATTTTGCTTATTACTTCTGTATTAAGGCCTCAAAATTCATAAAAGATGTATTAATTTGAACAAGACTTGTAAGATTCATAAACATTTGTTGGTCATAGATCTTATTTTCTGCAATAATTCATAAGCCAATAGAAAAATCCTATTGAGTTTTTTTTCGAGGTAACCAGTGATGTTAACTTTTAGATTGGTCTACAAAAATATGTCATCACTGCAACCTACTACAGTTTTTTTTATATATTATTATACATTTAATTTTGATGAACAGTCATGTATAGTGTTGCAATGAAACAACTATCAATAAAATGAAGAATTATTGCATTTTATCATATCTGCTTAAGGTCATTTTATCAGTTCAGCACTTAAAAAAAATTACAATTTGCAGTTAGAGGAAAAAGTACACACAAAAAGTTGACGACTTATGAAAATACAGTCACAACATTTGCCTGTAAAGTGCTGTTCTTGTGTGTCTGACTCCCTTGCTCAAAATACAACAAAATGCAAATATACCCAACAGTACCGATACTTCTTTCTTGTGTTCTCTCTCTTTCTCTAGCCTCAGCTTGTGAGTTTGCAGAAGTCTTTGAGTTACACCTGGAGGCCAAGGTTCCCTTCCAGAGAAGGTGACAGAGTCTAGCGCCATCTCTTCTCTCCTGCGCCAGTACACTGCTCCTAAAGGCTAAATCTCACTCTGTGAAATCTTACTCCACAAAATCAAACCAAACCCACACAATCAGTTAAAAGTTCATACAAACTGTGCTGCTCGTCCAAATGGTACATGCCTGATGTCTTTGTCATATTTTGTCATCTTGCATCAAAATCCAAAAACTGTTTGGTCTGTTTTCAACAACATTGCTTGATCTGTGCATACTTCTCTCTTGATTCAGACAACAAAAACATTCACTTGAGAAAGCAATATTACAATAGAAAAATCCTATTGAGTTTTTTTTCGAGGTAACCAGTGATGTTAACTTTTAGATTGGTCTACAAAAATATGTCATCACTGCAACCTACTACAGTTTTTTTTATATATTAGTGGGATATTTTTCAGCATTTTCTGCTGGCTGGCAAATTCTAAGTGAGGGAGGAGTAAAGCATTGCATTAAGAGCAGCCCAGCACATGCAATTCCATTTATAAGCTGGACAACCAGCTGAATAGAGAAAGAGTAGGACAAAAAGAAAGAAAATGGAAAGGACAGACAGTGAGAGTAACAAACCTCCACCATCTGCCTCTAATGGTGTTAGGGAAGCATCCAGAGAGGCGACTTGTAAAAGTGCATAAATGTTAAGTAAAGAAAGCGGAGCAATATGGGACATGATTTTAGTGGAGTCCGTGTCAAAAGGGAAGAGCTCTGAGGGAAATTGAGGAACATAATGGAAACGTAATGGGCTTAGTGTCACTGTCGTGCAGACAAGCCCACGGAGGATGCCATCAGCGGCATTGACCCTCCCCCAGCTCCAGCGGATTTATGGAAATTACCGGAATAAGGGACAAACCGCCTTTACAAACAAACCGATACCAGCCTGTCTATGGAATATCTAAAGTGATAGAGGACCTTGCTCTTGAGGAGGGATACAGCTATAAAGACCCAAACTCGGCTAATGCTTCCCATTCTTCCACTTTGAGCCCAGTTTTTATTCAATATGTCATACTTTGAAATATAGTGATCCCACATGTGTATCAGCAGTAGAACTTTGGGTAAAACAACCTATGTGTTGGCTCTTTGAAAAGTGTTCATAAACACTTAAAGTCACCCAGTACATTTGTGGTTTTAAAGCATAAAAAGACAAAAATTCAATGATAACAGCATGATCATAGGTACTTGATGAGTCCTCTGAGTATAACCAATGTACTAAAGAATTGTGCTACATTTACTATGAAAGGAATAGTTCACCCAAAAGTGGAAATTTGCTGAAAATGCACTCACCCTCAGGCTATCCAAGGCTATTCGTTGTAACAGATTTCGGGGAAATTTAGACTTTTTATATGGATCCTCTGCAGTGAATAGTAATCCACACGACTTCAGCAAAGGGTTTTAAGTATGGAACAAATTGATCATGAAGCTATTTTTATCTTCATACTTTTGCTTTCTGCAAAAATACAAGTCTCCTATCTATAATATTGCTTTCTCAAGTGAATGTTTTTGTTGTCTGAATCAAGAGAGAAGTATGCACAGATCAAGCAATGTTGTTGAAAACAGACCAAACAGTTTTTGGATTTTGATGCAAGATGACAAAATATGACAAAGACATCAGGCATGTACCATTTGGACGAGCAGCACAGTTTGTATGAACTTTTAACTGATTGTGTGGGTTTGGTTTGATTTTGTGGAGTAAGATTTCACAGAGTGAGATTTAGCCTTTAGGAGCAGTGTACTGGCGCAGGAGAGAAGAGATGGCGCTAGACTCTGTCACCTTCTCTGGAAGGGAACCTTGGCCTCCAGGTGTAACTCAAAGACTTCTGCAAACTCACAAGCTGAGGCTAGAGAAAGAGAGAGAACACAAGAAAGAAATATCGGTACTGTTGGGTATATTTGCATTTTGTTGTATTTTGAGCAAGGGAGTCAGACACACAAGAACAGCACTTTACAGGCAAATGTTGTGACTGTATTTTCATAAGTTGTCAACTTTTTGTGTGTACTTTTTCCTCTAACTGCAAATTGTAATTTTTTTTAAGTGCTGAACTGATAAAATGACCTTAAGCAGATATGATAAAATGCAATAATTCTTCATTTTATTGATAGTTGTTTCATTGCAACACTATACATGACTGTTCATCAAAATTAAAAATCAAAATTAATCAAATGTGTTACAGGGTTAATATGACTTAATATATTTTAATACAAAATAGAATGTCATATCATCCTGCTAAATTTTAGGAATTAATAATGATAAAGATAATAATAATAATATTTTTCCTATTTCTACATAACATATTTAAATAAAATTCTAGATTCTAACACTAAACATCTGCCAGTCAAGGTTATCCTAGATAATTGATACAAAATGGTTATATAACAAAATTCATTACTATTTCACAGAATAACAAACATTACCTAAAATAAAATAAAATATAAAGAAACTCAATTTATTTTAGCTAGTTGTCAAGGTTACATTTACTTAACTTGGCTAACTAAAATAATATATAATAATAAAACAGTGTTCCTGTAGCTCAATTGGTTATTGCGTTGCGATATCAAGCGTAAGGTTGGGGGTTCTGTTCCCCGGGAACACATGATAGGTAAAAATTGATATCCTGAATGCACTGTAAGTTGCTTTGGATAAAAGCATCTGCTAAATGCATAAATTTAAATGTTTAATTTAAATAAGATTAATTAAAGGGGGGGGTGAAATGCTCGTTTTCACTCAATATCCTGTTAATCTTGAGTACCTATAGAGTAGTACTGCATCCTTCATAACTCCAAAAAGTCTTTAGTTTTATTATATTTATAAGAGAAAGATAGTCTGTACCGATTTTTCCCAGAAAAACACGAGCCGCTGGAGGCGTGACGTGTGGGCGGAGCTAAAGAATCACGAGCGTGAGTAAGCTTTTGCGTTGAGAGCATGTGGAAGCTGTGACATTACCGTGAGGAAAAAACATCCAAAACAAACCATGGCTAACAGTCAGATTCAGCGTATATTTATGATCCAGAATCAGATCCAGAGGCTGAAATTTAACAAGAGCAGCATCAGCAACAACGTCTCTATGTTGTATGTACTGAAACTGTATATATTTGCTTAGCGGTTTTGGAAAATGACTAAGTTCCACTTTATGTCGCCTTTTTTTTTTCTTTTTAAGCTGTACATGTGGAAAGTGCAGTTTGATGACAACATCGCATATTGTTTACTTGATGTGCTTACGCGCCGATAGCTAAGTTAACAACACAGAGATATTTGAAGCAGTTTTACTCAACCGCCTGTGGTTCCAACACACGATCGTGACCCTTTTTAGTTGGGACTGCATTATCCTAAAGAAATAAACGCTGTGCAAATCCAGCGTCAAACTGGGCCTTGTTTGTAAAAAAAGAAACTTCGAAATGCAGGGAACAAACAAAAACACTTGTACAACTCCGTTGATGCTCTGTAAAAATAAACTCCATCCACTGGTCCCTTAATGCTGTTTTTTTTTTTTTTTTTTGGTAATCTGTGCAGGGTTGTCTTGCCCTCGCAACCAAAAACACACTTATTTTGAGACATTTCGCTCTCGCTCTGATCAGTGAATGTCTGTGCTTTGCTATACGGGAGCGTGCTCTCTTCCGGCACACGTGCCTTAGGACCCATATAAGGAAATTCCGCTCCATCTAACTTCACACAGAGCCATACTCGAAAAAAACTTTCCGAAACTTGTGACAAACCGGAAGGAGTATTTTTGGAACAGAAATACTCCTTCAAACTTAACTTTTTAAACTTTGTCGATGTTTAGCATGGGAATCCAACTCTTTAACAGTGTAAAAAAACTCAGTATGCATGAAATAGCATTTCACCCCCCCCCCCCCCTTTAAAAAATACAAATGCGTAAAAAAAAAAAATAGAAAAAGGCTAAATAAAATGGAAATGAAAACAGAATATCAAAATAAAAACTAATTCAAAATATTATTAAAAAACTATAATAGTATCTTGGTACTTAAACAACACTGATACCAGGTAACATGCAATCAGTTAATCCAATCCTATTTTCTCACACATATTTTTAAAGTAATTGTTACAGTACGTATGAAGACTGAATGTGCAAGCTGCACCAGTGGTTGAGCAGTACGCTTGCATTTGTGCCCCATTGGCAGTTTGTGCCCCACTCCTGTAACCCTGTTAGTGTTGCCTGCCATGCTGACGCAGGGACATTCCTCGGAGCTTGAGTGCTTTTTCACATCTCTGTCAACTACTGCCTTCTTTTAAAAAGGAGGGAGAAATGCTCTCCTTACGGTTTCTCTTAGGTGAGTGGCTGATGTCAGCAGGAAAACCCTGAGTGACAAGAGTGGCTTTTAACCTCTGACCCCTGACCAGGAGAAAATGAGGAAAGGGAGAGGAAAAGAGAAAGAATAAGACAGGAAAAGAAGCAGAAAGAGTAGGCAAGTGCAAGAGTTTTCTGAGCATGTTGCTATGTGGTTGTTACTCTAGATTGTTGTTAAGTAGATGCTTACTGGCCAAAGTCAAGAGAGCCCAGCTTAAGATGGCCAGTTCTCTATTGTACATGGATCAGGTCCCACTTCAGTGTACACTATCGTTTAAATTGTTTGGGGCCGGTATGACTTTTAAATGTCTCTTAAGCTCATTATGTCTGTGATCAATCAAAAATACAGTAAAAAAAAATAAAAAAAATCATAACAGTTTAAAATAGCCGTTTAATAAAAAAAAACATTTTTAGTGAATTGTTGGCCTTCTGTGAAGTATGCTAATTTACTGTACATGTACTCAATACTTGGGAGGGGATCTTTTGCTTTAATTACTGCCTCAATTTGGCGTGGCATGGAGGTGATCAGTTTGTGGCAATGCTGTGGTGGTCTGTAAGCTCAGGTTTCTTTGACAGTGGCCTTCAGCTCATCTACATTTTTTGGTCTCTTATTTCTCATTTTCCTCTTGACAATACCCTATAGATTCTGGCCAGTCAAGCACACCAACACCATGGTCATTTAACCAACTTTTGAGTGGGCAGGTGCCAAATCCTGCTGGAAAAGGAAATTAGCATCTTCAAAAAGTTGGTCAGCAGAAAGGAACCATGAAGTGCTCCAAAATTTATTGGAAAACGGGTGGCAGTAACTTGGGTTTACAAAAAACACAATGGACCAACACCAGCAGATGACATGCACCCCAAATCATCACAGACTGTGGAAACTTAACACTGTACTTCAAGCAACTTGGGCTATGAGCTTGTCTACCCTTCCTCCAGACTCTAGGACCTTGGTTTCCAAATGAAATACAAAACTTGCTCTCATCTAAAAAGAGGACTTTGGACCACTGGGCAATAGTTCAATTCTTATTTTCCTTAGCCCAGATAAGATGCCTCTGACATTGTCTGTGGTTCAGCAAATTCCTTGACACGTCTGTGTGATGGCTCTTGATGCCTTGACCTCAGCCTCAATCCATTTCTTGTGAAGTTCACTCAAATTCTTGAATCAGTTTTGCTTGACAATCCTCATAAGGTGGCGGTTCTCTCGGTTGGTTGTGCATCTTTTTCTTCTACACTTTTTCCTTCTATTTAACTTTCTATTAACATGCTTGGATACAGCACTCTGTGAACAGCCAGCTTCTTTGGCAATGAATGTTTGTGGCTTATCATCCTTGTGATGGGTGTCAATGACTTCAAATGTCTTCTGGACAACTGTCAGATCAGCAGTCTTCCCCATGACATTTTAATTTATTGAGATGCACCTGTAGTACTGTACATGTGCAAAGTGAAACACTGCAAGTAAAGCAGCTGGCTGGGGAACAGTTCAAGATGATTTGTAGTGCATGAGTTTTTAAACACACATATTGCATAGTCTTTTGTGGGAATATGTACATATAGCAGTGTATGTGAAAAGTGTCTAGTGCGCATAGAGTAGAATTGCACAAAATATTTTAATTTCACAAAAAAATCCTAGATAGGGTCTTCCTCACGTCGGCTGGAGACAGACAGAGCACCTGGTCGTTGGGAGGTATGGGCAGTTTTTGTGCAGGTGTGTCATTCTTCATGTCAAACCGTGAATAGAAGTGGTTAAGTACATCTGGGTGGGATGTGTCATCATCACACGCCTGTGGCGGGGGCTTGTAGTCAGTGATGGTCTGAATGGCTTGCCACAGGCTCTGTGTGTCTCTGCAGTCTGTGAAGTGATTGTTGATTTTCTGGGCATATGACTGTTTTGCATTTTTGATGCCACAGGACAAATTGGCTCTTGCTGTTTTGAGGGCTGCTTTATCTCTTGATCTGAATGTTTCATCTCTGGTCTTTAGCAGCCCACGAACCTCTGCTGTCATCCATGGCTTCTGGTTTGGGTGACTGTGACATCATCAATGCACTTTTTGATATAAACACTCACTGTTTCACTGTACTTCTGCAGGTATGTGAGGTTGTTCTAGGTGGCTGTCTTTTTAAACATGTTCCAATCTGTGCACTGAAAGCAGTCCTGTAATGTTAGGTAGCATCATCTGGCCAAACTGTGATGAATTTTTGAAACCTGTTTGGTGACTTTCAGAAGTGGTCTGTATGTTGGAACTAGCCTTGTACTTGTTCTTTTCTGTTGTGTAGACAAAGTCCAGTGTGTTTTTACTCCTCATTGTAAAGTTTACATGTTGGTAGAACTTTGGCAAAACTGTCTTTAAGTTTGTGTGGTTGAAGTCACCAACTATTATGAAAAAGCTGTTGGGTTTGATGTTAATCATGACAGATTTTTCATTTTTGGGTTAACTGTCAATTTAAGTAGGAAGCAGAAAAGGAAAACATTAATATTTTTTTTTCTGTAGCTCATATATTTATGTATTTTGTATTTCTTTTGTTACTGTATTTTATTTTCGGCATGCGTGCGGGTCCTTGGGCTGTCTCTGGGGAGCCATAGAGAAACAGAACAATTTACAGCGTGCAGTAAACCCCTCAATTAATCATGTGTCAGCTGCATGGCCCCACACAGGGAGAGGTGGAAATGAATTTTCATTTTGTGCTATTCGTCTCTCTGAGTTCATCGCTTATGTTTATTAGTCACTTTTTATATCCCATCCCCCCATCATTTTTTTGTCCCCCTCCTCCCCAAGGGGCAATCGTCGATGTCCACCCTGCCATGCGACCAACCAGAGAACAGATGGCAAACACACACATAGAGAACAAGTGCCTGAAGCTTGCCCATTTGTAGTGTCACATGACAGAGGAACATTGTTGATTTCCTCTGGGACAACTGGTGATTATTACAGGTTCTATTTACCACACGTGCGGCTGTGGACAAATGTACCCCTGCTCACACACCTACCTTCCTCCAGTAAACTCTGAAGTGAGCTCAAAAATAAATGAATCAGAAACCTTCTTTTTTTTTTAAAGAAATTAACACTTTTATTCAGCAAGGACACATACAATGGACCAAATAGTAAAGTCATCGATAGTAAAGACATTTATAAGGTTACAAAATATTCATATTTCTAATAAATGCCATTCTGAAAAAAAAGTTTATCCCGGTTTCCACAAAAATTATGCAGCACAACAATTTTTTTACATTAATAATAATAATAATAATAATAATAAGGAATGTTTCTTGAGCATATTATAAATATTTCTGAAGGATCATGTGACACTAAAATGATGCTGAAAATTCAGCTTTGCATCACAGGAATGAATTGCATATTAAAACATGTTCAAATAAATGTATTTATATAATTTTAAATGGTAATATTCACTGTCTTTTAATCAAATAAATGCAGCCTTTAAAAGATTTTAAAATACTTTTTTTTAAAATATATAATTAAAAAATCTTACCGACTCCAAACTTTGAATGGTAGTGTATAATAATGTCTTGTCTCTTAATTTGGAAAAACAAAAAAAAATATTGTGTTCACAGTAATGCATATATGTAAAATGTACTGTGTTTATCAGCTTTGCATAGTCATGTTAAAATAGTAGTTGAAACCTGAATACATCCTGTTACAAATAAGATCTGTAAGCGATTTTATACCAATATTTTTATTTAAACAAATAGTCAATAGTTTTTAAACAGTGTTTTAAAACATTTATCCTAATATAAAGTTTTGTTCCCTGGACCTTCATTTGCAAAAGCTTGTTTTCACAAAAAATGGAATGAACTGAAATTACATTCTTTTACTTTAATTTGACAGCATCTGTCATAAATAGACATAATGCTAAACTTGGATTAAAATAAAGGATTCTTCACGTTTGAAGTTTCAGAATAAGGATTTTGTTACCACAGCATAGTTCTATCCTTACCATAGTGCAGTGTGGTCTGTCCTTCATCATCCTGTGAGAGAAAAGAAAAATGTTTTGAGTTCTAAAAGACCATTACACCTACTCAACTATTGCAAAACTCTTTAGAAATGTTCTAATCTGTATCCATAATGACTCCAAAAAGAACCATAAAACAAGCAAACATGTTCAAGTGTAAAGCCTGCCTGTTGATTTCAACTACCGAAACAGCCTAAAACAGGTGATTTGGACTTTGAAAGGCTTAAGGAAACAGATTAAACATTGATTTCCTGTCAGATAAACAATCAGATCATTTAACCTCCAAAACAGACTTTTGAACAAGTAACCAGAATCAGAGGAGCTTGAGGACTTGGTTTAGGTGGATATATAAACCAGTTTAATATGAACAAAACTTTGACCCGTGTGCTCAACGAGGCTATGAGGCCATCATGCTGTATGTGAATATAGGTCTAGGATGATCTATTCATTGTCCCCTGCAGGGACCGTGTCCAATGCATTAGCTGTGGGGACCGAGGGCATCACACAACAATAGATGCTTATACAATAGCCCCAGTCTGCCTGGAGTGCTGGTGACAAATTGCCACAGCTTGTGGTAACTGAGGTGCGATGCAGAGAAAGCCGTATTTAGGGCAAGGATTAAGGATCCTGTGTGTGTGGATATAAATCCAGAAGAATGCAACACTCAAGGGGTCGGGAAGTTCTGCAGATGACACGTGTCGTCAGGCTAAATTATGTTTTAATTGCCTCTTCAGTGTGCCTTCTCACCTTAATAATGATGACAAACGGCATTATTGTTTTGGCTGGGTGGTTGGTCGCAGATCATCAGAACCCTACAGAGTACTACAGAAAGAGTTTTTATGACATGTCGCACGTTTGCCCCTCTGGCCTGCATTATCCTCCTCCATAGACAATATCATTAGCCCACTGTAGTGACTCATGGACAGAGGATTTACTATACAAGTCATGCATAGTGATTAAATAGGCATCTGACAGTAGACTTGTTGAAAAGCTTACAGTGCAACACTAACATGTTATTAATGAATTTAACATGTTACTTTTCAGTACTGAGTTAAATATAAGCATATTTAACATATTTTCCAGTCACATCAGGTCAAAATTTCATTGTTGAGAGAAATCATATAAAATATAAAATATTAAGAAATAATATAAATAGTATATAGTTAATATAAATGAGTATATTAGTACAAATTGAATATATTATAAATACAAATAAATTATAAACACCAAGCATACTAATTTAAAGTGAATGTGAAACAACCGGCATGAAATTAATAATATATATCAGTTGCTTTGGAATATAAGATGCAGCATGTTTCAGATAATGGGTTTTATGTTCTGGAAAATACGGTATAGTAACATTTCTCGGTCCGACATCTTGGATAGATTTTTTTCTACTGAGCTTGTTGCATTGCATTCTAGGAAACAAGGTATTTTGCGGATTACTTTTTGAGACAGGCTTCACATCAGGAGAGCCTATAGACGGTTTTATCGGGCGCATGCGGTCTTCCGGTCTGTGTTTGTATATCAGTCTGGCTATAGCGCCATCTACAAAAGCAGTTAAAGTTAAGGTGATAAGCAGACTGAAGTTGGGCTCAGGTGATTGTGCTGTGGGATGTGTTTCCCATGCATTTATTTATTTGTGGCGCTCACGATATCAAAACTGGCCGATTTTCCAAAAGGCTTCATTGAATAAACATGAGCACGTACTTCATGTTTTAAAAATCAAAACGAGGCGCAGGAGTTTTATATCACCGTATTTCTGAAGGCAGACTATCTTTTTTTTCATTTAAAATAAATTTTCATTTTATCTTGCATGTTATAGGCCTGCTAAAGAAGCATTTGTAAGCTCAGCATTGCTTTGTGTACAGCCGTTACTGAGGAAACCTCTGTTTCTCCCGCTTTAAAGCACCTCCTGCTGGAAGAGAATGAATTAGCATTTTCAGTAAGTCCGATTTAGCAGCAAACATATTTTGTTCATTATCAAAAATAGTCTACTCTAGAGAGACTACTCAGCTGTTGTTATTGATTTTATTTGGATGTCTACCAGAAGTTAAGTTAGGGCCACAACAGCGTGCATATACAGTAATGTTTGAAACAGTCTATAATGCCTTAAAAAGTGTGTTTTGGAACAGCCATGATCAATTATCCGAAAGTGATGCTATCGTTCACAACCTTGTTCTTTCATGTTGTAACTGAGTGGATTTTTTTCTCCAAAGCAGTGAGCCAAGGTGGTTTGCCTTGTCAATCTGCTGCTGCTAAAGTCTGATCCCATTGTTCCTAATACAAAAATCTTCATCGCACCAGGGCCAGGGCTCTCAAACGATCCTAGAGTCAGACGCTATTGTTTACGGAGAGGCGAGAGAGCTACTCCAGGGGCTCTCTGATTGGATTAGCTGGTTAAAATCCCACTAGACAAACAGAATACTGATGCAGTCTCTCTCCTCACCTTCTCTGATACAGTTACTTCTCTCTAACAGGATACAGAGTATAGGAATATCCGTTAACATAAGAAAATGCAACAACACAAACAGATATAGCTTTTTTGTTTGTGTTTGAACTTTTTAAATTAATAAAACATTTTACGTTTCAAGTTTCACATTTTCTTGCGAGGCAAGAGAAGATAAGGATGCTTTTCCTAATGTTGACCATAGTTTTCACCAAAATACCATAGCTACTACAGTAATTTTAGCAAACGGTTTGATTTAACAGCTGCAACAATAACTTTTAACTGTTAGGCCGGGTTCACACCGCAAGCTGCAGCAGAGCAGAAGCAGCGCGTATTTTTTTCGGTGCCTATGTTAACAGATGAGAGCGTTCATACCGCACGCAGAAGCTGCGCGGCAGAGCGTAGCAGAAGCAGAGCAGAAGCAGCAGTGCCGCGATCGTTTCGGCGCTGGGTCTATTTTTGCAGCGCTGCTGACGCTCAGTTAAAGTGAAAGTACACCTTTGATGGACAAAATAAATATGATTTCACACAAAAAGTGCTCTAACTGCACAAAAAAAAGCACATCTAGGGTGTTTTAACAAGAACTAGAGTATGTTACGAAAAGGAAATTAATATAAAAAAAATATGTATAGAAGATAAAGTTACCATGGCCAAAATGATCATGATCATGGCCAAAATACACATGTACTTAAACGAAAATTTGCCCAAAATTTGCATTAATGATATCTACTGTGTTCTTAGCAAATTACATAAAAAATGTATGATATTTAAAACCACATATCTTTCTATTTTTTATTATAATTTTATTTTTAATATATATATATATATATATATATATATATATATATATATATATATATATATTTTTTTTTTTTTTTTTTTTTTTTTTTTTTTTTTTTTTTTTTTTACAAAATCTGTTAAAGTACTTACAGTTCTATCCAAAAATATACTTTTTTTGCCGAAATACAAAAACAACTTTAAATAATTTATATTGCTAGCTTAGCCTTGGAGATTTATTTATTATTAGTAGTATTCTTTTAATAACTAGGCCTATGTATTGGCAGAAGAACGGATGTCGTGCTAACAATCATAAACAACAGCACGTGGTGTCACAGGCGGTGGTCTTCAGAGTGCACCTGGAAAGACAATGATGGACGACACTCGTCTCATTGTGGAAGTTGAGAAATATCAAGTTCTTTATGATCCACACAATGTACTTTATAAAGACTTGCAGGAGAAGGAAAAAGCATGGGATGAAGTTGCAGCGGCTCTTATTGCAGATGGTAATTAATTTTATAGTGTTTTTGACGCTTTCGCTGGCACACGAGCAAACAACTCAATATTTGATTTAAAATTGATTCAATTGGAACCATTTATTTACAATTTCTAAATTACACATAAACACACAAATAACAAAAGCAGGTGATACATGCATATATAATAAACAAGTAAATGCTGATTTCAAGATGAGCAGGAAGTCAATGCTGTGAAAAATCTACAATACACATAATTTAAAACCGTTTATTAAATTGGTTTTCAGGGTGTTTTTTGGTAAATTTGATTGCAAACAAAACCAGTGACAAGATGGTAATATGCACCATGTTCTCTCCTACGTCGGTTAATTGGATGAACCCAAAGTCTGGGTCTTTTTAGTCTCCTTAATAACAAATATAGCGCGATGGCCTTTCTTCTATCAACAACACGTACTGCACGGAAAACAAAGAAAGCAAAACAAAGATCCAACAAAAGTAACAATTAAATTATTAATTAAAAAAGTTTCTTGCCTACTCTTTTTATTTAAATGTATTTTAAATGGGAAATAAAGCAATGCGAACGTACCCATTATAGAGCACTCTGACCAAAATCTGCTGTTCAGTTGCGCGCTGCCTCCGCTGCCGGTGTGAAAGAAAAATAGGCGCGCGCTGCTTCTGCTCTGCCCACCTGCTGCTAACGCGCTGCTTCTGCTCTGCTGAAACTTAAAAAAATCGGAAGAAAAAAAATGAGCAAACTAGAGTCGGCAGATGTTTATGCGAATGGTCGATAAAGGATATGGAGATGTTCATAAATACATATAGCCATAATTAAACGGTTAGGGCTTTGCAAAACATAATCTTCTTTCACTGATCTTGTGTCCAGGCAACATCCGCATCGGCCCAGAGCTCTGGTTCACAGCTAGTACACAGACACATTGTGTGGACGGAGACAGCAGACAAACAGGTTGGCTATCATATAAACTACTATGATTCATGGAAAATGGATATAGACATACACCTGTTAAAGCCAGTCTATTCACACCTTGTTTATGCTACTTTTATACTGTGTTTTAGAAAAATGCCAAAATAATCTTATATTTTAAGTACACTGTTCAATCCTGGGATTCACTTCAAACAGTACAGAAGGAATTTACATGTATGCTGGACACTAGGGGTGCTCCGATCACGATCGGCCGATCGTTAATGCGCATCTCTTCAGTAAAGCCAGTTCTCTAATCAGCTGTTAATTCCATCAGGTGCGTGATTTCACATAGAGCAGCTGTTACTACACAGGGCCATTGTTAATAGAGAAGATGCGCAAATCCACATCTTTTTCAGCTTTTTTTGGCGCATCCTCTTAGTTAACAACTGCTCTATGTGAAATCATGCACCTGATGGAATTAACCGCTGATTAGAGAACCGGCTTTACTGACGAGATGCGCATTAACGATCGGCCGATCGTGATCGGAGCACCCCTACTGGACACTTACTGAATGCTTATACTTCAATATCTGATCCAACTCAAAATGGATCAAATAAAACATCCTTGCAAATGAAATATATTTTTAAATAGAAGCAGCTCTGTGTGTGTTAGTGCATGTGTGTTCATGTATGTCTGAGCGCATGCTTATTATGTGTACAGTATGTGTGTGTGAGGGGGTCATAGACTCATGTCTCTACAGCAGGAATCAGGCATAAATTGGAGTGTCCTCCATTTGGTTTTCAAGGGAAAAGCAGAAAAGTCAAGTAGCAAGCCAGCATAGCATTTTTCCAAGCAAACTTCATCCTAATTAGGAAACTACATGGACAGAAACTACTTGATCTTTAGGTTTCCTTGCGTTGCAGAAAAGATGTATATCCCTCTGACACATATGTGAGAAAATACATATATTTATATTTGTATACAAAAAGTAATTCACATCCCAATGTGGATCATAGAAAACTATATTATTGAAAGACAGAAAAAGCAGTAGGGTTTGTTGTTTTGATGCTGACAATAGCAGGAAGTTAAATTCATTGTACTTTTGTAAAATACACTACTATTGAAAAGTTCAAGTTTTTCTCTTTTTTTTTTTACATTTCTTTTTTTTTTAAATTAAATTAATGCTTTTATTCAGCAAGGATGGATCCAATTGATAAAAATTTACATTTATGATGTTTTAAATAACCAATGTTCTTTTGAATGAACTTTCTATTCAGCAAAGAATCCTCAAAAGGAGTCCGGTTTTACTAAAACATTAAGCAGCACGAGTGTTTTTAAGGTAGATCAGTATATTAGAATGATTTCTGAAGGATCATGTGACACTGAACACTGGGGTAATGGCTGCTGAAATTTCACAGGAATACATACAATTTTAAAATATACTCAGATAAAAACTGTTAGTTTAAACTGTAATATTTCATTTCCATTATCATTCACTTCATTTATTCTCTTTTCATGGTAATGCAACATGAAATACCACAACAACAATCCAACAAACACACAAAAATACATTCCATGACAAGAAGAACAGGAGTAAGATGAAGAAAAAAAATCTTATAAACTCCTACCCCATTCTTATACAGTATTAAGAAAGTTACAAATTAGATTGCCTCACTGACATGACATAAAAAAAAATGCAATAATGACAACTCCAGCAACAAAAACAATGACGAAACCATTATTGTTATTATAGATTTAACAATTTTTACATTCATCTTTGTACAAATTAAGTATCTTCTGCTTATACTTATATTTAAACTGAAGAATATTTGAACAGCATTTTAAATCATTTTCTAGAAAATTCCATCTTTTCACACCAGAAACTAAAACACACATTTCAGTTTGAGGGTATTTCCAGCAAAAGGTTGTTTAAAATCATTATTTCTTCTACTTGTCTCAATATTTACAGTAAAAAGGGTTTGCAATCCATGCGGTAACAGGCAGTGTTTTGCTTTATGAACAACTAATAAAGTTTGTAAAGAAACCAAATCCTTCAATTTGAGTAGTCCTGACCTCAGAAAAAGTCCTGTATTATGTTCTGTAGTATGTAGTAATATTTAACAATATTACTGTTTAAATAGATTTTTGATTAAATAAATGCAGCTTTGCTGATCATAAGAGATTTAAAAAAATAAAACATTTAAACAATCTTACCAACCCTAAACTTTTGACAACCTTATAAAATCTAAATTCTTCTAGTCACACCAACAAGCAATTCAGGTAGCATTGTCCAATCAGAATAACTCAGAGGAATACCTCAAAACAGCCCTCTAATGCCAACACAGAGGGGAATGATGCAGGAAGTAAGAAAGTGAAAAAGAGATTAGTTGAATAAGTACAGTGTTTCAGGATAAAGTGGGGGAAAAAGAGAAATAGGAGGAAAAATAGTGAAGATGAGGTGAAATGTAATAGTATAATGGATAAGACTATGTTTAATGTTTCTGCGGCGTCTGTGGTAAAGACTGTACAGTCGCACCATCTGTGTAGGCTTCAACGGGAGCTGGCATACAGTACATACACTGTCCACCAGGTCACTAAAAGCTTTCATGTTTTCATACCAGCACAACCCGGTAGCTCCCTGTGGCTGTGCTGGGAACCACCATCACAGCTTTATCTATTACAACTAAATCACTCACAGGAACACCGTTTTTCTCTTTATCTCCCTCTCTCGATTACTTTCTTTCCCTCTGCTGTCCTGGACAGAAACATTAAACAAATGGAGAAAAATGCATATGCAATTATGATTTATGATGACTGTATGCAGGGAGCGCAAGGGTTTTTTAATGACCCTGGCAGTAGACAGGAGGAGGAGAGAGAGATAGACAGAGGAGTGAATCAATATAACCACACAGCATTCATATGCAAATACACTTATGATAAGCAGGTGCCATTAATCAGAGCATGTAGAAAATGCAGCCGTATGCAGGATCATAACACCTACAGTCTTACACTGATTTATAATGCAAGATTTATGAATATCTAGGTTCCTTTACTGCAAAGAAGTTCTTGATTATCTGTTGTATATATTAAACTGAAGATATTCAAGTTGCAAAGAGGAAACAGTTGCATGTAAACATCTATGACGATTTATTTATATTATACAGTATCTTTATTAACGTTCAAAAATGAATAAGCTGGCCTGAAATTTAAGGAGGTATTTCTAAATAAACTTTGAGAAATATGCCCTTAATAACCTTACTCTTTTGAACATCCATAATTTCAGCGTTGTTAATATTAAGAACAATTTTCTTGAACACCAAATCAGCATAGTAGAAAGATTTCTAAAGGATCATGTTACACTGGAGAAATGGCTGCTAAAAAAATTCAGCTTGCCATTGCAATGATAAATTACATTTTAGAATAATATAATAATAATACAAATACTATTTCACAATATAAATGTTTTTTTTAATGGTATAAAATGAATCAATCCAGTTGGAAAGTTTTAAAGTGAGAAACACCAATTGATACCACAAACTATCAAAGAATTCATCAACATTTTTTATATACTGTACTTACTGATGTTTATACTGTTTTATCACCAAAAATTATGCAATTTCCAGAATTGAAGGATGATGTAATTAATTACCTTAATAGATTAGCAATTAAAACAAGATACTCAAAATTAATGTGTTTTTTTATATACATTTTTGATTAGAGAAAGCAAAAAAACTAGGGAACAACTAAAATAATTCTTAATAAGTTGCTGGTGTAATTGCATAACACCTGGGGGAAAATAAACGGCAATATAAACACTCCTATATTTATTTACCTGTGTGATTGTTATAAAAAAATAATAAAATAAAAAACTAGAGAAAATGTAACTTAAAATAAGTTTCATATTTTAACCAATATATCAACGAGACTGTCCTCCTCTTAAAAACGACCACATAGGTCGTTTGTGCAAGCAGCATATTACGACCTATTATTACGTTTTAAAATCAAGCGCCCTCTAGCGGCCGTATTACGACAGTCTCGTTTGTCGGGTGTGTCGTCATCAAATGACCTTTGACTGTCGTTACCATCGTTACCACCCAAAAAAAGGAGGCGTGACCCAACATCTTACCATGCGTTGTTGTCCAGGTTTGTAAACAATTTTATTTTATGGTTTATTTTTTAAGGTACTGTTCTGATTGTCTGCAATTAATGTCAAAGTAAGTGCAGTTTGACGTTTTCTTTACAAATATGTTGTGAATGCCAGTGAACGAATGTGTGGCAATCGCAACGAATCTGAAATGACCAGTGACCACAACACTTACCATATATTTTTTTTACCATGATAACTGTTTTACTGTGGTATTTGTAGTTTAAAATCATTAACCACAATGCCATGCCTTTAATACCTTTTTGTAATGTAATTGTGATTCAGTGTTTTTTTTCTTTTCAGTTTTGCAGTTTCTTCATATCACATACATCTCCAGCTCCTACAACAACATTCAGTGTCCAGCAGCTCTTTATGATGCTCTCTCTCTCTCTCTCTCTCTCTCTCTCTCTCTCTCTTTCTCTCTCACTCTCTCTCTCTCTCTCTCTCTCTCTCATTTTCGTTTCCTATTTTTCTGAACTGTAATTCATAAATAAGTCACACATATTTTTCTTTCTTTCTCTTGTTCATCATGGCATATTTTCACAGCTCAGAATCAGATTTTGATCAGTTCTTGTATTAACAGGGAACTTGTACTCGAAGCTCAACTTGAAGAAGTTTCCAGTGAAGATGAAGTCCTTCAAAGGTTCGACACAGGTAATGTTGAAGATATGTAGTTATAACTGATTTACTTTAATTAATTTATCCTTACTTTATGGTAATAACCTTCCTTATAGTCCTTCCTTTCAAATATTTTGTTCACAGATCATTTCTAACACACTGTCTAAACATGTATGTATTAAAACAACAACAACAACTTGTTACTTTTTCTTTATTCCAGCTGAAAAGGAAGACCATGGGCCTGTCAAACCTTGTTTGTGGAGAGGGATGAATTTGACCATCTTGTGTGTTTACGGAGAAGACCAAAAGCTGCTAAGGCAGATATTTCCAGAGGTACGTCTGTGTTGATCTGAGCACCTCGACAGAACTTTACTGCAGTTACATTTTGCACCGAATTTTATGTTTTTTACTTTTTTAAATACCTCACGACCCCATCAGTACAAACCCTGTGCTATGTCAAAGTATTAATAATTCAAACAATTTCAGCAAATTCATATGATATTGTACAAGCGTACTCTCCAGCTTTTCCTCCTGCTGTCATTGACCATCGCCTCAGCTCTCATGCAGACTGTGTCAGGAAATGCTGTGTAACTTGTCATGTGACACAAAAGGGGCCGGTTGCGTAAACATAGCTATTATGTTAAGACTGTGACCAACTAGCAGTTAACCAAGAGATAATCATATTTCTTAGTAAAATTGGACCAATCTATGTTTTTGTAACTGACTTTAAACAATTATGACAAGTCTAGAGTAAATCAAATTATATGGCTAACTTTTTTAAAGATTAGTTTAAGCAGTTTATGCAACCGGCCCCAGGTCTTTCATTTATTTGACCAAATTAGATCATTTAAAGGTGTTTACAACAAGAACAATAACTATAATGACTATTTTAGCATCGCTACCAACAAATTATAAAGTTCTGTTTATTATTATACACGCTGCAGTTATGTTGTCTTTAACCACTAGCCCGTTGCTAGGGGGAAGTCGTGGCTTAGTGCTTAGAAAGTTTGACTCTTAACCATAAAGTTGTGGGTTTGAGTCTCGGCCCGGCAATACGACTTTTTTTGCGCTGCCCCCAACTGCTCACCGGGCACCGTAACATAAATGATCCCCACTGCTCCGTGTGTGTGTGTTCACTGCTGTGTGTGTGCACTTTGGATGGGTTAAATGCAGAACAAGAATTCTAAGTATGGGTCACCATACTTGGCTGTATGTCACGTCACTTTCATTTGTTGTCAATGTTTTAATTATTCATCATGTTATAAATTCAATTTTTTCCTGTCTTGCAGGATTTCTGACAGATTACTGAGTCCTTCTCCATCAGCTCTCCACAATAGCAGCCCTTCCAAAAGCATCCACATCACTCTCTCTTGTGTGGCACATCTGCTCTCAGTCGTTAGCATGTCTACTTGTATTATTTCTCCTCTAGTCAACACTCCCATCTCTACTGTGAACACTCCTGTCACTATCACCATCCCACCTACTGTATTCTATATGCCATATATATATATATATATATATATATATATATGTGTGTGTGTGTGTGTGTGTGTGTGACCTTTAAGGTCATTTAATGATAGAAATGCATTTTCCAGCTGAAAATGATTTATAAAATATAATTATTAATAACCGTTTTAGTTTGTCTTGCATATGTTCACAACAGAAGCGATCAGTGATTACAGGAGATTAAGAGGTAATCATGTGAAATATTAGTCTTAACAATATTTTTCTAATTAGTTAATCACTTTTAAATGAAAGAAAAGAATATGATTTCAGCTGGTGCCTTGCAACTCCTGGTTTGTAAAAATATTATTTGGCATTTTATAAACTTCTCTGCAAACAAATTGACAATTTTTATTTATTTATTCATTTTTTTTATTTTATATATATATTTTTATATTAGCCAATTTAGTTTTAAAGGGATTTTCTATTACATAATTCTGTCTGTACCTATTAGTTACTTTATCAATCAGTAATTTTTAAAAGTTGTTATATTTCACAATAATATATTATTTTTTTGTTTTTATTTCTTCATAGTGACAAACTAGAGAGAAAGAATGGTGTTATTTGCATTGTTTGTCTGAAAAGTTTGACATATCAATAAACACTGATATGGAAATTACTAAAAAAAAATTATCCCTGTGTTTTTTAAATTGTATTTATTTATTTATTTTTATTATTATTTTCCTTTTTTTCTGTAGTTTAACTGGTAGAGCTAAAAATTGCAAGATTGTAAATACATCTCCAAAAAACACACAAGTGATTAAATGTATACATTTAATACACTATAAATATATAAATATAATATTATTTTTTCATACAGTATATGCAAAAATGTTGAGCTTAAATATTGTACATTAATATTAGGGTAAAGAATGTGTATAATCGCAAATATGAGGCCCTTGTTTGAAAATAAATAACTGTAATCAACAAATCTATTGCTGAATCAGGTTTACCCCACAATGCAAATCCGTCATTTTAGTTTTATATTTAGTGGGTGAAAATAAATTCACCACAAGAACCCGGAAAAGCCTGTCATGAATGGCCGTATATGGACAAGTAAGGGTGTCGCTTCTGCTCAACTGGATTTTCATTGGCTTTGAAATCCACTTGGCACTCGAGGACTCGCTGTGACTGGACTTTCTTTTAGCCCAAATTAAAAAACGTTTAATGTTGCAAAGTAAATTTTGCTGTAATTATTACGTCAATAGTACCTTCAGTTAACAATGGTGCATTGCTATATTTTGTGAAATTACCTCTTTACCGAGATCCTAACCTTAAACCTGAACATAACTTAATTGAACTACAAAAAACAGCGCCATGACTTTCACTTTCCATCGATAGAATGGCTAAGGCTTATGGGCAATGTAGTTTAAAATGTTTAATAATGAAATTGTGAAAAATATTTCTTTTTTTAAACAAAGGGATATCTAAGCATGTTTATTGTGCAAAGTTATATGACATATGTGAGAGGCAGGCTGACATTTTTTATTTTACTAAGAGTACTTTTATAAACACATGTATAGCACTTTTCTATGAATGTTTGAAACCTGTGCCAAACATTATTTAGTAAACATAGCATAATGAGTTGTCCTACCAATTTTCTTTTTGAAACTATAATCAGATTTTGATTTACAGCCATTTGGAATGTTAATTGTTTTGCTCTTCAAGGGGACTCTACTGGGCCCCTGGGGATGGAAGGGCAGGAAAAAAATGCACAGCTCTATTCTCATCATTGGCAACAAACTGTTGAGACACATTTTGTAGGTTGTCTTTTCAAAAGCATACCATTATGTAAGTTGGAAGTCATAGTTATCTTAGAATTAAGACACCAGAAAATCAACATAAGTGCCCATTTGGAAAGAGCTCAATTTATTTCATAAGATCAAGAGCAATAATACAGTGCTAATAGTAAACAAAGACAACAAATACATATTCTGACATTTCATCAGACAAGGCCAATGTGTCATTCAGTAAGACAATGTGTGACAGTGTGCAGTTTATGGTTCCATACAATTCATGCAATTTAAAGAATCATAATATAAAATACCTAATTCATAAATCTCTGTAAAGAATGTCTCATCTTTGTCCTGCTCAGGAGCTAGACATCAGTAATGTGCATAAACATCTTCATTATAATACAGAACAGGATTCATGTTGATCTTTCCTTGATTCATCACCTTCAGTTGTGCATGAAGTCCATGCAGTCTCTTCTAATGCAGCTCTTCATCTAACTGAATTTCATTAATATTACTAAATGTTCATGTCTTCATCAAAACAACCATGGTGATTATATGTGTTGTTTACAAAATTAAATGGTGTATCTACCAAAAAACCATCTCTAGTACAGAATATTCACCATACTTGATTATCCAACACCATACGCAATATTTTACTAGGATGCAGCATAAAGACAGATAAAGAAGCATATTAAGACAAATTATATTCAAGTGAAATAAAAATGGGTTACATTAAAACCATTTTATTTTAATCAGATGAAGAAACCCAGATGAAGGCATGGTGAAATGTCTTGAGCACCAAAGAATCACATCCAGTTTCCTTCTCATCATCAGAGCTCTCCTGGTTTTCTTCAAATCCATGTCTCTATCATGATCTTCTTCAATGTCATAAACAATTTGCAATTGCTATCCAGCACAACAATACAACTGATGAACAAGTCATGTGACCAATTCAAATCAAATCATTTTATTATCACAATACCATGAATGCAAGTATACAGGTGGTAAAATGCTTTTCTGCAAACTGCAGCATGACAAGTACTGAATATATTTGCAACACATATACAGTATCAAAAATATAAACCGTATACATAAGAGCTCAATACAGGTAGAAAATATAGTGCAATACTATACTATACAGAGAGAACAAAATGAAAACAATTAACAACAATCACTGTATACTGTAGATATACCTCTGCCCACTGCTCCGGGTGTGTGTTCACAGTGTGTGTGTGTTCACTGCTCTGTGTGTGTGCACTTCGGATGGGTTAAATGCAGAGCACAAATTCTGAGTATGGGTCACCATACTTGACTGTATGTCACGTCACTTTCACTTTCAGTACAGTATGAATTAGTGCAAACAGAATATCAGGTTGCAGAATAATAGTGAGTCAGAGTCCAGTCAGTGTAGCTGATAGAGTGCAGTGCACACAGTATGAGGCTGCTGGTGTGTGTATGTGTGTGTGTGTGTGTGTGTGTGTGTGTGTGTGTGTGTGTGTGTGTGTGGTGTTACTGGTACGAGTTCAGTTCAGTCTGATTGCCTGTTGAAGGAACTTGTTTTGCAGTCTGCTGGTGCTGGTTCTGTGATAATGTCTGTCTGATGGTGATGTTGAGAGCAATCCATGGCTCGTGTGGCTGGAGTCTCTGACGGTCCTCAACAAAAGAAAAACCTTGCGTAGATGTCCTGGAGAGACAAAATCATTTTGTCAATTATATATTATTATTATTTAGAATTGTTGTAATGGACATACCATTGATTCCTGTTGAAGGTTGTTGGAGGTATGGGCTCTCAGTTGTGAAGTTTATTTTATGGCCGTAACATCTGTGCAGTCACACAGCTGTTTGGGAATTCAGTCTTCACAGTTTCAGGCTGCAGCGCTGCATTTGGTGACCATTGACTCCTCCATCTCTGGCCTCAGACCCGCTTCTCTTTAGTCTGGAGTGAAGACAAATGTTCTCAGTACCAGCTTTCCTTCTACTGCAGTCTTTCTGTACAAGTAGAAAATAATAAAAACAGTCATAACAAATCAGTTATGTATTGAAAACTCATAGTACATATGAAGACTTCAGATGCAAAGGCATCTAAGTTCCACCTGAAGTTTTCTTCTAAAATTCTTCTTAGAAGAACATTTCATACAGAACTTAAAGGCTTTTGCATCTGAAGTCTTCATATACAACACATCTCGTTCTTCATTTCTCCATCAACTGACTTCATCCTCCAAAAACTGTAAGTCCATAAGAAAAATAGTTTTGGTGAATACAGGTGCAGGTGTCAGTACTCACCATATTCAGTCATTTTCTGCCCAAATTCCAGAAATGATGCCCTGATGATTTGTTCATTCTAGGACTTATAAAAAGATGTATATGTGAAAAATGATAATTGCTGACTTGAATAGAGATCAACATCATATGCTGTACTAATGCATTGCTTGAATACAGACACATCAATGGGGATGAGCACCTTTTCACTCTTTTCTGTTTGGGCACAATAGAGCCATGTTCATTCCTCATCCCCAACAGGACTGATGTTCTTTGTGTTTTTGCTCTTCAGCTGTAAAACAAAAATATGTCTATTAACCCCATGTTTAATTACTATTGCTTATTACATATGAATTAAGACAGATATAATTAAGTAAATTCACCAAAAGATTCAGGTTAGAGGATTAAATGAATATTGATTACAATTTTCTACAAACCTTTCTTGGAGAGGGCTGATCATGACAGGAACTTACTGAGCCACACTAGTAGACATTCAGTTGACAAACCTGAAAGAGGCCATCATGCAACCATCCGCTCTGTTTGTACCTTACAACAGAGCAAGAGAGAATGTGTGAGTGAGTGGAGAGAGTAAAGGACTAAGATGAAGACAAACAAGCAAAGAAAGGCAAAATCTTGCGTTTGAGTTTAACAAAATGAGAGGGAAGAAAGCTGTATCTTCAAGCTATATTATTCTCAATTATTTTCTACACTATAACATGCAGCAGGATTGTTGTAAGCAGTTTAAAGACCTCTTCATACCAAGGATGAGTCCATACTTAATGACACAGAGGAACAACATCAGTGGAATATATTTTCCAGCTGATGAACATTAAACAGCCAATCAAAATGCACATTTCAAAAGCTTGATCATTTAAAGTGGCAGACATCAACGTCGCTGCAGTGTGTATATTAATAAACATAACTTTATCATTGGTTGATGTTGGTGTGGATGCTAAAATAGTTATTGTAGTTACTATTCTTGGTGTGAACAGCCTTAAATGATCTAATTTGGCCAAATTAACTGAAGATCTGATGTGTCACATGACAAGTTACACAGCATTTCCTGACTTGCTTTTAAACAGACGTGTTCAATTAAAATCAACATGGAAATAAAGGCAGACTGTGAGGTGCGGACAGATATCATGTACTGTTAGAACGGGTTAAGACGGTGCTAATAAAGAATACAGTGGACTCAATATAAACTTTAGGATATAACGCTCTGACTACTTAAAATGGACACAGTCTGCATGAGAGCTGAGGCGATGGTCAATGACAGCAGGAGGAAAAGCTGGAGAGTACGCTTGTACAATATCATATGAATTTGCTGAAATTGTTTGAATTATTAATACTTTGACATAGCACAGGGTTTGTACTGATGGGGTCGTGAGGTATTTAAAAAAGTAAAAAACATAAAATTCGGTGCAAAATGTAACTGCAGTAAAGTTCTGTCGAGGTGCTCAGATCAACACAGACGTACCTCTGGAAATATCTGCCTTAGCAGCTTTTGGTCTTCTCCGTAAACACACAAGATGGTCAAATTCATCCCTCTCCACAAACAAGGTTTGACAGGCCCATGGTCTTCCTTTTCAGCTGGAATAAAGAAAAAGTAACAAGTTGTTGTTGTTGTTTTAATACATACATGTTTAGACAGTGTGTTAGAAATGATCTGTGAACAAAATATTTGAAAGGAAGGACTATAAGGAAGGTTATTACCATAAAGTAAGGATAAATTAATTAAAGTAAATCAGTTATAACTACATATCTTCAACATTACCTGTGTCGAACCTTTGAAGGACTTCATCTTCACTGGAAACTTCTTCAAGTTGAGCTTCGAGTACAAGTTCCCTGTTAATACAAGAACTGATCAAAATCTGATTCTGAGCTGTGAAAATATGCCATGATGAACAAGAGAAAGAAAGAAAAATATGTGTGACTTATTTATGAATTACAGTTCAGAAAAATAGGAAACGAAAATGAGAGAGAGAGAGAGAGAGAGAGAGTGAGAGAGAAAGAGAGAGAGAGAGAGAGAGAGAGAGAGAGAGCATCATAAAGAGCTGCTGGACACTGAATGTTGTTGTAGGAGCTGGAGATGTATGTGATATGAAGAAACTGCAAAACTGAAAAGAAAAAAAACACTGAATCACAATTACATTACAAAAAGGTATTAAAGGCATGGCAAATGTGTTAACTAAAGAGTACACAATAAGCACAGTTACTGTGGTGAAAAGCATGGTAACGTGTTTATACTACAAATACCAAAGTAAAACTACAGTTATGACGGGAGATACATTGAGTTGTGGTTACTGAGGTTTTATAACACGTGACATGGTTCAGCGACATGTTACTATGGTAAAAACATGGTAAATGCGCGACTTTTACATGACCTCTTTCCACCACAGGCGAATTTCAAACGAATATCACAATGAAAACTAACTTTATAAAGCTGCAGATTTCGATTAAATGATTTGAACGTCAAACTGGTTTAATAGGACATACAGTGTCCAGTATCGATTTGAAAATAAAAACTCATATTATTCATAAACGATCGACTACTTTATGAGACGGGAGAAAACCTTACCTGTACATGTCTCGAAGTCATCTAAAATCCATATCATCAAAATCCACGAACATCTGGGAGAGTTTAAATCAAACAATTCAAAACGCAAATAGCAAACATGTTAAAATAAACCCACAATGCATTTAGGCGAAAGTTCATTTATCATACCTCCTGTTGCCAATAGGGGCGCTAATTTAGAGAACGCTCGTGTGGGTCGTATTTATGGATAGTGACAAACGACCCATATGGTCGTATGAGTTGGAGGACTTGTTGATATCAACATATGAAGAAGATGGCATAGTAGGACTGACCCATATTATTGTGCACACAAGGGTACATTCTTGTTCGAGAGCTGTGATAAAGGATCAGGTGGGTGGACCGTTCCTAATTGAATCTATCTCACCTCTGTGTGCAGTGTGTTAACCTTGCCAGCCAGTGTGTGTGTGTGAGGGTTAGCCTGTCAGTGCATATCACTCAATCCCAAAATGTCCTTGATAAAAACCTTCTGTAAAGATCAGGTCAGGCTTTTCCCCTCACAGTACCATCTCAAAACACTCAACAGAGGGCATCCATCACCCCACAATCAATCTTAAACATAATGCAGATGGTGGTTATAATACCATATTTTTAGAGATGGATATGAATCTGAAATCTGATTGGATGGTGTGGATCCACTGTAAAAATACACACTTGTAACTGCACATCAATATTGTATTAATGCAGTGAGTCATTGTGAACAATATCACTCATAGTTTGGATAATAAAATACTTTTTTAAATGGATTAAATTATTGCAATGTAATTATTTATTGAACACTGATACATTTTTAGCATACTACTATTATGCTATTGCATAAAATAAATAAATATTTTGGACTTAGGCCTATTACTTTACTAAATCCTTATTCCTGAGAGTAAATATGCACCTAAATTGAAATGATAAACACAGTGACATTATTTGTATGCAGATGTCTTGCCTAACAGACTTAAATCTGTTGCATTAGAAAAAAAACACAAATCGAGAGATATAGAAAGGTGTAGAGACATTGTTTCCGAGGAAACACTTATGGAGGACAGGGCTTTTTAAGTTGGCTGTAATATTCAGAGGGAGATTGATTAGAAGCAGCATGACTGATTGATTTTTTTTTTCTTTTACAGTCAATCCTCGAGGCAGAACAACGTTCACCTCTCTTCTCTCTAATGCACAACAGCATGCATATGTTAATCAGCTGCATAACCAGCACTCATGCCTTCCTACAACAGCATTAAATCATTGTCTGAGGTTTGTTTTTGTTCTTTTGAATTAGTGACTCTCTTTTCCCATTGACAGTCCTTGGGTTTACACAGAACATTTAAAAAGAAGTGCAAATGAAAACAAAACACATCCGTGGACTTCAGTCTGCGTCCGCGTCTCAGTGTCCACCCCAAGGGACGTCTTAGGATCCATTAAGCAATTTCGCATGAGCCAAGAGTGATGGGGAATTACCATGGGTAAGTCCAGGATCATCAGAGCAGTTCAAAAAGAAATACATAAAATAAATAAATGCATAAACCGCTCTAATATGAAAAATCAATGTTGCAGGCGCAGCTAAATCGCTGTGGGGGGAAAAACTAATAAACCACAGGGCAAGTTCTGCCCTTGCTGGGAAATATGCTCAATCTCTCTTTCTCTCTCTCTCTTTCCCTCTTTCTCAGCACACAGCTGTGGACAGCTTTAATGTCCTTCACAATTTATGTGGATGGTTTGAAAACAGGAAGAAAACTGTTGAGTGTACGTATTGTGGCAAGGCGGCAGGAAGAGAGAGAAACAGATGGTTCTAGAGAGGCTTTTCATCAGAGTTCAGCTGCCTGCGGCTAGAATGAAACACTTCGCTGAGAATGAATTGAACCCACTGATAGCATCGTTTATTTTCATGTGCTTTCTGCATTTTAGCACACGATTCACTGAAGGAATTATGCAAATCAAGAGATACCGCAAAAATGTATGTGAGGAATTGCGTGATTTCGGGGCAGGGCATTTTGCAGTGCCAGTGTTTTTGTTCTTTAACGCATTTACATGTGTAATTTCCGGATGCTTTTATACAAAGTGACTTTTCCTGGTATCAAACCCATGACCTTAGAGTTGCTGGTCGAGTCACCTTTATTTAAATAGCGCTTGATCCAATACATACTGCAATACAAATTCTGCTGCTGGCACCTTGGTCTACTTTTTGAGCTGTATCAGCTCTTTGAAATAAAATAGTGTTTCACTTATTCACTTACAATGCGATATAAACATGGACCAGTTATAATTTTTCTCTCCATCCAATAATAATCATACCATGAAAATTGTCGCTGCTACAAACATTCATTCATTTAAACAAAATTACACTACTCCTTTAAACAATGTTAAAGGGATACTCCACCAAAAAATGGAAAATTCATACATCATTTACTTACCCTCACGTCGTTTCCAAACCTGTATAACATTCTTTCTTCTGTGAAACATAAAAGAAGATATCTTGAAGAATGTTGATAACCAACCAGTTTCGGTTACCAATTTTCTTTCAAATATTTTCTTTTAAGTTCTACAGAAGGCATTCAGGTTTGGAACGGCACAAGGGTGAGTAAATGATCACAGAATATTCCTTTTCGGGTAGACTATGCCTTTAAATGTGACAGGCAAAAAGTGTACAATTTTGTGAATAATACACTATAATAATAAAATAAATTCTATAATTAAAACTCTTTTACATAAAAAGGAGGTGAAAAGAATGACAACTAAGCAAATTGTCTACAGGGTTCTTGTAGCTCAAAGAGCAAAGCATAGCACTAGCAACACCAGGGTCACAGGTTGGATTCCCAAGAAATGCATGAAGTAATGAAAGCAAATACAATGACAAACCTAAAAGTTAATAATTAGCCTGAAATGATTTGCAAAGCATTTGTAAATCACTTTTCTGAAAGGGAAAATGCCGGGGATCAAACATTTCTTTATTTATGCATTTAGCTGACACGTTTATCTAAAGCGACTTACAATGCATTCAAATTTCTCCTATCATGTGTTTCCTGGGATTCGAACCCCCAACCTTGCGCTTGTTAATGCAATGCTCTACGACTTGAGCTACAGGAACACTAAGCATATGCTTGATTAATAATTAATAATTATGAATAATTCTCTCCATTTCCACAAAGCCACTAATATACCTGTAAACATGAAGCATAAACAACAAAACTCTATCTATTTCACCTACTGGAAAAACAGCATAAAAACATGAAAAAAAGCACAAAATATGCAGAGCAGGGACTTCAGGGAACAGTCTCAATATATTGCACAAATACTTTTTTATTAATTTATTAAGCTTTCACTAAAATGAGACTTCACGATACTCGCCGAACTAGCAATCACTACAGAAACCAAAATCACTGACTGCTGCTCTCAGTCTCACATGTTAACCAACAATTACAATTTGTATAGCAAATGAATGATCCAAGTCCGTGACTCTAAGGTGTTCATGAACCCTCCCACCATTGAGCCCCATTCTCATGCAGCTGGCGAATGGACTCTCCTCGCCAGTCTTATGACAGATTGCCTTGGGGATTTGTTATGACGTGGAGAATGGAACCATTTGTTATAGTGGACCTGTGGCAGCAGCAGAAGGACCTGAATGTGTAAAATGTTCTCAACAGGGAATTTTAAACAGTTGCTTGTATTAAGAAAGTGTGTAGCGAGAACTTGAGAAACACAACCATTTTTTTTCAAACCTACGTAATGTGTACATCTTCCAACTACATTTAATGCATTTTTAAAAAATAAAATTATGCAAATGGTAACATTTTGTAAAATCCGTCAAACCCTTAAAACTGCTATACTGCACAAACACAAATGCTTCAATTATCTCTCCATTTCCACAAAGGCAAAAATATACCTGTAAACAAACAGCATCCCTTCTCTGTCCCAAACAATTCCTCACCATGAACTACTAGTAGCCCAGGCAGATATTTATCACTATTGATCTACCTGGTCCTCGCCAGGGCCTTTTGTTCTCTCGGCTCCAGGCTCTGACCTCAATTAAGTTATGAATTTTAATCTGATGGACAGAGCGCGTGGCCAGCACAGCCGTGCAAGAAGGGGAGTGGATTAATTAGACACAGTGGCACTGGGATTCACCTCTCCTGCTGGCGACTCGTGCTGTTTTCATAAGAAAACTCACACAGAGAGAGGAGGAAGAAAAATGAGAGAGAAAAAGACAGAGAATTAACAATAGAAGAATACAAAAAAGTGCATTAAAATTGATGTTTCAGTAAAATCCAGAATACTGGCAAGTGGCAAATGAATTAATACCAAACTGACTACCAAAAAAATTGCTTGCATTTACAGAACATTTTGAACAGCACTTTTGAGGCAGCAAAAAATAATATCAATTATTATTAATTAATGACCAATCAAAAATCAGTATGCAAACAGACCACAGTTTGCACAGGGATCACTGACACTCCTAATTGAGATTGTAGATAGAGTGGCAATGGTCCACTTGAGAGATAGGTGACAATAATGCACTTATAAGTCTGAGATCCACAGTAAAGCAAGAAGAAAAAAAAGACGATGACGCTTCACATGCCTGCTTTAGAACGTGCACAGGAGGATGCACTCAGGAGAGTTCTAACAGTTTGGACATTGCATGAATCAGAGGTTAAAAATTATATAAATACTGTCTCACTTTCTTTAGTTTTCTTTCAGTTTTATCTTTATTTAACACTAAGATGAAATTGGATCACAAGACCACAATGTCCTCACCCACAGTTCATGGTTCACCCACTATTAACTGTTGGTCTATTGTAATAATTTTCATTTATAATGTTCTACCTTCAGTCTTGTATAGTATCCAAAAACATTTATATATAAGAAAATACACTGAAGCTGAGCTATTGGCATTTTCTTTGTGTGCTTTTCAAATGCAGTCATGGCTCACACTTGAACCTAATGAGTGGCTACGAAGTTTTATATTGCTATCAAATCACACTTCCGGAAAGTAATAACATAGGATAATAATTTTGGCAGGAGCAGTAGGGTGAGTACAATGATGTTTGGACATTGCGTGAATCAGAGGTTAAAAATTATATAAATACTGTTCAGTTTCTTGCACAGACTGATGGTTTTGTGTCTTTACACATCAATGCATCGTCACAAGCTGCAGGGTTTAATTTTTGTTTTGTTTATTGTTTTTTGTTTGTTTTATTGACAGACTACAATGGTTTCATTTAAAAATCTCAGTTTGTGTTCTACTGAAGAAACAAAGTCACCTAAATTTTGGATGCCCTGAGGGTAAACAGATAAACATCAAATTTTCATTTTTGGGTACACCATACTTTTAACAAGACAGACCAACTGCAATTCAGCTTGCATAATTTATGGTCCGTCACGGTCTGTTTTGAATGCTCAAAAGCATTCTATCAATGTAAGTCAACAGAGAATGGCAATAATGTTTAATATTCAGTCTCAAATTTATTAAAAAGTATAACTTTACAATAAAAAACAAAAAGGCATAGTGAAATAGCCATTTTACACTGAGGAAAAAATGCTATGGAAACAATTTTCACTCAGAAATTGCTAATGAATTTTACAATTACAAAGAAACGGCAAATAACACTGAATTAAAAATGATTTTTTTTATAAAGTAGAAAGGCTGAAATTATTTTGTAAAACATATCTTTTTATTTATCTATTTTAAACAGTGTTTTGTACATCATTTCAGCCTTTGACATAAAATGTAGTACACTGTTTGAAATAAATACAAAAATACAACAAGATATGTTTTACAAAATAATTTTGGTGTTTCTACTTCTAAAATGAACTTTTAATTCAGTCTGTTATTTGCCGTTTCTTTGTAATTGTGAAATTTATTAGCAATTTCTAAGTGAAAATTGTTTCTACAAATATTAAAAATATTCTGTCTCAAGTATAAATCTTTCACAATTAATTTAGCTTGAACTGCTTTATGTACAAGCTAAGTTCAAACATTGTTTTGTAGATCATTTCCAGCCTTTGACATAAATCTTGGTACAATGTTTGAACTTGGCCTGTACATAAAGCAATTAAGCTGTTCTTCAACATATTAAAATGATTTCTGAAAGATCATGTGACATCAAGGACTGTAGTAATAGCTGCTGAAAATTCAGCTTTGCCATAAAAGGAATCAATTAAATCTTAAAACATATTAAAATAGAAAGTGATTTTAAATTGCAATAGTATTTCACAATATTACAGTTTATACTGATATAGAGATTTCGTATATAAAAAAAATGAAGGCATTTCATGACAAAAGCACAATGTTTGTTTTCATTATAGACAACTTCATTGCTCAGAATGAGAATAGTAAAAGTTTGATATGTGACGCCACTCGTCTACTCTATAGATCTATAAACAAATAACATTTAAACATACATGTGCAAACACACATAAACATACATGTACAAACACACATAAACATACGTGCTCAAACACACATAAACATACATGCACAAACACACATAAACATACATGCACAAACACACATAAACATACATGCACAAACACACATAAACATACATGCACAAACACACATAAACATACATGCACACACATTAACATTAACATACATGCACAAACACACATTAACATACATGCACAAACACACATGCAGTGTGGGTTTCATAATTGACTGTGTTCTACTTCCTCTGCAGAGCAGTTAAAAACAACAGATGCATGAACTCATGAACACGGATTTTACCAGTACAAATCTAACTCTACCACGCATGAAATACATTCAATGAGCGCGGAAAAAAGAGTCCCCCCAAATTCTCCCATGTGTCCCAGTTCTGTTCAATCATGAGAGAACTGAATATATGCTGGCGCTGTGATGTTGTCCAGGTGGCTGTTGACAGGTGGCATATGAGCTAATCTGAGAGAACAAGGGGTCTTTTTGCTCCTATTGTGTTTCCCCTTGATCCAGGATTACACCAAAACACCACGATATTCAAACTACCACACTCTCCAGGACCACCGCATCCATCAGCTGATTAACTGCAATACAATTTTCATTGAAGACGTAATAGCATTTTTTTCCTCCCTTCCCCCTATTTCAATCAACAAATTAAAAATATAAACCACTTTTATCTTTATTTAACACTAAGTTGAAATCGGATCACAAGACCACAATGTCCTCACCCACAGTTCATGGTTCACCCACTATTAACTGTTGGTCTATTGTAATAATTTTAATTTATAATGTTCTACCTTCAGTCTTGTATAGTATCCAAAAACATTTATTTATAAGAAAATACACTGAAGCTGAGCTATTGGCGTTTTCTTTGTGTGCTTTTCAAATGCAGTCATGGCTCACACTTGAACCTAATGAGTGGCTACGAAGTTTTATATTGCTATCAAATCACACTTCCGGAAAGTAATAACATAGGATAATAATTTTGGCAGGAGCAGTACAATGATTTAACACAGCCATATTTTCTCTCATGCCACCTGAACGCTACTTAATAAATCTGCCCTCAATTATTCTCCTGCTGTAGTCCAGCAATATTCACCTTCTGCTGGTCAGTGCCGCAACACAGAACAGAACTTTGAACTTTGGCTATTGGGAAACCACCTTTGATCCAAAAAAGCGACTAAATAAAAAAGTTGACCAAAGTCAACTAAATATTTTATTTCATACAATGCTTGGCTCCAGAATATACATGTATTATATATTTATTTATTTTTACATATTATACAATTTAAAGTATTTAATAATACAATTTATTATATGTGACCCTGGACCACAGAACCAGTCATAAGTCGCTAGGGTATATTTGTAGCAATAGCCAAAAAAAAAACATTGTATGGGTCAAAATGTTAAAAAAAAAATGTATGCCAAAAATCATTAGGATTTTAAGTAAAGATCATGTTCCATGAAGATATTTAGTAAATTGTATACTGTAAATATATAAAAAATAATAATTTTTGATTAGTAATATGCATTGTTAAGAATTAATTTTGACAATTTCAAAGGCGATTTTCTCAATATTTTTTGCACCCTCAGATTCCAGATTTTCAAATGGTTGCATCTCTGCCAAATATTGTCCGATCCTAACAAAACATACATCAACGGAAAGATCATTCATTTTTTAGATAATTTATAAATCTCAATTTCAAAAAACGGACACTTAAGACCAGTCACACACACACACACACACACACACACACACATACATACACATATATATATATATATATATATATATATATGTGCGCGCAACTACCTGTTATTATGTACACAAGAACTTCATATGATTATATGTGCTACACAGTCCAGGTGATGTCTGTTACATATAATATGACATTATGTTCTCTACTGAAGCTCTAGTGGGGATTTCACATTAGTCTAACTGTTAAAATACAACAATAGAACAGCGTTGATTGTTGTCTAGGACAAGCATTTGCTCTCCACCCACACAATTAAGGTCCACAGCCACCAAAAAATAAATACATCAACTGATAAAAAAAAAAAAAAAGAGTAATTTGCAAATGTTCTGATTATATGGGTTGTATAATGCGAACAATTTGGCTGATTACTTCCAATTGATTTGTCTTAGCGAGAATCAGATCAAGCCAGTGACCGCATAACGGTACTTCACCGTATTAATTTCCCAATGCAGTATTCAGCCAGTCAGCTTAAAACAAAGCCAAATCTGCCATTATGACCTGTAGAGTTTTTTTTAAATATAGCTACCTGCTTATAGTGTGTTGCTTAACCCCCGCTGAGATACGCTGATACGATATCCCCAAATGATTAAAGTACAGACGCTGCTAAGCTCAGGGATGGAGGATGGCAGTTGATGTGTTCTCTCAGATTAGCGAGGATGAGCGTCTATCAGCCCTGGGATCAAAAAGTAAAATATGTACTTCTCCACAAAATATTTAGAAGATCACAGTGTTTCGCTCAATTTTGAGATTGGCTGAAAATTACATTTAAGACTTATTGAATTATCAGGGTTTTAAAAGGGAAATTAACTTTATTTGTATTATTTTGATTAAGATGACAGCAAAGGTAATCTGTAAGTAAAAAATATAGAAAATGAGCATGCACAATTAAATATACATTATCATCTGATAGAATAAAAAAAGAAAAGAAAACAATCATATTGACCTATAACTAAAATATGGTGCACCCAGAATACACAATATATTTGTCACCATATTAGATCCAGTATTGGTTAAATTTTAGGACTTTGAAACAAGTAAAAATGTAAGAAATTCACTGCATAACATACAGATTAATTAATCTAATCAATTTAATGAATCTCAGAAGTTTATATATATATATATATATATATATATATATATATATATATATATACAGTATTGTTCAAAATAATAGCAGTACAATGTGACTAACCAGAATAATCAAGGTTTTTAGTATATTTTTTATTGTTACGTGGCAAACAAGTTACCAGTAGGTTCAGTAGATTCTCAGAAAACAAATGAGACCCAGCATTCATGATATGCACGCTCTTAAGGCTGTGCAATTGGGCAATTAGTTGAATTAGTTGAAAGGGGTGTGTTCAAAAAAATAGCAGTGTCTACCTTTGACTGTACAAACTCAAAACTATTTTGTACAAACATTTTTTTTTTGTGGGATTTAGCAATCCTGTGAATCACTAAACTAATATTTAGTTGTATGACCACAGTTTTTTAAAACTGCTTGACATCTGTGTGGCATGGAGTCAACCAACTTGTGGCACCTCTCAGCTGTTATTCCACTCCATGATTCTTTAACAACATTCCACAATTCATTCACATTTCTTGGTTTTGCTTCAGAAACAGCATTTTTGATATCACCCCACAAGTTCTCAATTGGATTAAGGTCTGGAGATTGGGCTGGCCACTCCATAACATTAATTTTGTTGGTTTGGAACCAAGACTTTGCCCGTTTACTAGTGTGTTTTGGGTCATTGTCTTGTTGAAACAACCATTTCAAGGGCATGTCCTCTTCAGCATAGGGCAACATGACCTCTTCAAGTATTTTAACATATGCAAAGAGTTTGGGGGTCGTCTCACAAACTGCCTGTGGCCCTTGGACCCAAAAAGAACAATTTTACTCTCATCAGTCCACAAAATGTTCCTCCATTTCTCTTTAGGCCAGTTGATGTGTTCTTTGGCAAATTGTAACCTCTTCTGCACATGCCTTTTTTTTAACAGAGGGACTTTGCGGGGGATTCTTGAAAATAGATTAGCTTCACACAGACGTCTTCTAACTGTCACAGTACTTACAGGTAACTCCAGACTGTCTTTGATCATCCTGGAGGTGATCATTGGCTGAGCCTTTGCCATTCTGGTTATTCTTCTATCCATTTTGATGGTTGTCTTCCGTTTTCTTCCACGTCTCTCTGGTTTTGCTCTCCATTTTAAGGCATTGGAGATCATTTTAGCTGAACAGCCTATCATTTTTTGCACCTCTTTATAGGTTTTCCCCTCTCTAATCAACTTTTTAATCAAAGTACGCTGTTCTTCTGAACAATGTCTTGAACGACCCATTTTCCTCAGCTTTCAAATGCATGTTCAACAAGTGTTGGCTTCATCCTTAAATAGGGGCCACCTGATTCACACCTGTTTCTTCACAAAATTGATGACCTCAGTGATTGAATGCCACACTGCTATTTTTTTGAACACACCCCTTTCAACTAATTCAACTAATTGCCCAATTGCACAGCCTTAAGAGCGTGCATATCATGAATGCTGGGTCTCATTTGTTTTCTGAGAATCTACTGAACCTACTGGTAACTTGTTTGCCACGTAACAATAAAAAAATATACGAAAAACCTTGATTATTCTGGTTAGTCACATTGTACTGCTATTATTTTGAACAATACTGTATATATATATATATATATATATATATATATATTTATTTATTTATTTATTTTTTTTTTTTTTCATTTCATTGAACGTAAACTCATTACTTGTCCAACAGTTCACAGCAATCTATTTTGCGATTTAATAAAAATGAATAAAAGTATTAATTTCCCTTTTTTTTATTACCCCGAACATTTAAATGGTAGCCGATCACAGTTTCCATAAAAATAATAGGTAGCAAAAACAATGTGTTTTCAACACTGACAATAATAAGAAATGTTTCTTGAGCAATAATAATAAAAAAGCATAGGAGAAAAAATAAAATATTTTTACTGTATTTTTGATCAAATAAATGCAGCCTTGGTGAGCTTAAGAAACTTCTTTCAAAAAAATCTTAAATTCACTAAACCTGTGAACCAAAAATCTTAATCTAAATAAATTAATTAATGCATATTTATATTAATAAAATCAGTAACCATACTAATTCTAATTATCAGTCTAATTCTTAACATTTTAAAAACCTTAACTGAGATTGAAATAATGCAAAGGTAATCTAAATGTAAAAATATAGACAATCAGTGTTTAAGGACA
>NW_020525233.1:0-7500 GCF_003368295.1 Carassius auratus | reverse complement strand
CTGCTTACAACAATCCTGCTGCATGTTATAGTGTAGAAAATAATTGAGAATAATATAGCTTGAAGATACAGCTTTCTTCCCTCTCATTTTGTTAAACTCAAACGCAAGATTTTGCCTTTCTTTGCTTGTTTGTCTTCATCTTAGTCCTTTACTCTCTCCACTCACTCACACATTCTCTCTTGCTCTGTTGTAAGGTACAAACAGAGCGGATGGTTGCATGATGGCCTCTTTCAGGTTTGTCAACTGAATGTCTACTAGTGTGGCTCAGTAAGTTCCTGTCATGATCAGCCCTCTCCAAGAAAGGTTTGTAGAAAATTGTAATCAATATTCATTTAATCCTCTAACCTGAATCTTTTGGTGAATTTACTTAATTATATCTGTCTTAATTCATATGTAATAAGCAATAGTAATTAAACATGGGGTTAATAGACATATTTTTGTTTTACAGCTGAAGAGCAAAAACACAAAGAACATCAGTCCTGTTGGGGATGAGGAATGAACATGGCTCTATTGTGCCCAAACAGAAAAGAGTGAAAAGGTGCTCATCCCCATTGATGTGTCTGTATTCAAGCAATGCATTAGTACAGCATATGATGTTGATCTCTATTCAAGTCAGCAATTATCATTTTTCACATATACATCTTTTTATAAGTCCTAGAATGAACAAATCATCAGGGCATCATTTCTGGAATTTGGGCAGAAAATGACTGAATATGGTGAGTACTGACACCTGCACCTGTATTCACCAAAACTATTTTTCTTATGGACTTACAGTTTTTGGAGGATGAAGTCAGTTGATGGAGAAATGAAGAACGAGATGTGTTGTATATGAAGACTTCAGATGCAAAAGCCTTTAAGTTCTGTATGAAATGTTCTTCTAAGAAGAATTTTAGAAGAAAACTTCAGGTGGAACTTAGATGCCTTTGCATCTGAAGTCTTCATATGTACTATGAGTTTTCAATACATAACTGATTTGTTATGACTGTTTTTATTATTTTCTACTTGTACAGAAAGACTGCAGTAGAAGGAAAGCTGGTACTGAGAACATTTGTCTTCACTCCAGACTAAAGAGAAGCGGGTCTGAGGCCAGAGATGGAGGAGTCAATGGTCACCAAATGCAGCGCTGCAGCCTGAAACTGTGAAGACTGAATTCCCAAACAGCTGTGTGACTGCACAGATGTTACGGCCATAAAATAAACTTCACAACTGAGAGCCCATACCTCCAACAACCTTCAACAGGAATCAATGGTATGTCCATTACAACAATTCTAAATAATAATAATATATAATTGACAAAATGATTTTGTCTCTCCAGGACATCTACGCAAGGTTTTTCTTTTGTTGAGGACCGTCAGAGACTCCAGCCACACGAGCCATGGATTGCTCTCAACATCACCATCAGACAGACATTATCACAGAACCAGCACCAGCAGACTGCAAAACAAGTTCCTTCAACAGGCAATCAGACTGAACTGAACTCGTACCAGTAACACCACACACACACACACACACACACACACACACACACACACACACACACACATACACACACCAGCAGCCTCATACTGTGTGCACTGCACTCTATCAGCTACACTGACTGGACTCTGACTCACTATTATTCTGCAACCTGATATTCTGTTTGCACTAATTCATACTGTACTGAAAGTGAAAGTGACGTGACATACAGTCAAGTATGGTGACCCATACTCAGAATTTGTGCTCTGCATTTAACCCATCCGAAGTGCACACACACAGAGCAGTGAACACACACACACTGTGAACACACACCCGGAGCAGTGGGCAGAGGTATATCTACAGTATACAGTGATTGTTGTTAATTGTTTTCATTTTGTTCTCTCTGTATAGTATAGTATTGCACTATATTTTCTACCTGTATTGAGCTCTTATGTATACGGTTTATATTTTTGATACTGTATATGTGTTGCAAATATATTCAGTACTTGTCATGCTGCAGTTTGCAGAAAAGCATTTTACCACCTGTATACTTGCATTCATGGTATTGTGATAATAAAATGATTTGATTTGAATTGGTCACATGACTTGTTCATCAGTTGTATTGTTGTGCTGGATAGCAATTGCAAATTGTTTATGACATTGAAGAAGATCATGATAGAGACATGGATTTGAAGAAAACCAGGAGAGCTCTGATGATGAGAAGGAAACTGGATGTGATTCTTTGGTGCTCAAGACATTTCACCATGCCTTCATCTGGGTTTCTTCATCTGATTAAAATAAAATGGTTTTAATGTAACCCATTTTTATTTCACTTGAATATAATTTGTCTTAATATGCTTCTTTATCTGTCTTTATGCTGCATCCTAGTAAAATATTGCGTATGGTGTTGGATAATCAAGTATGGTGAATATTCTGTACTAGAGATGGTTTTTTGGTAGATACACCATTTAATTTTGTAAACAACACATATAATCACCATGGTTGTTTTGATGAAGACATGAACATTTAGTAATATTAATGAAATTCAGTTAGATGAAGAGCTGCATTAGAAGAGACTGCATGGACTTCATGCACAACTGAAGGTGATGAATCAAGGAAAGATCAACATGAATCCTGTTCTGTATTATAATGAAGATGTTTATGCACATTACTGATGTCTAGCTCCTGAGCAGGACAAAGATGAGACATTCTTTACAGAGATTTATGAATTAGGTATTTTATATTATGATTCTTTAAATTGCATGAATTGTATGGAACCATAAACTGCACACTGTCACACATTGTCTTACTGAATGACACATTGGCCTTGTCTGATGAAATGTCAGAATATGTATTTGTTGTCTTTGTTTACTATTAGCACTGTATTATTGCTCTTGATCTTATGAAATAAATTGAGCTCTTTCCAAATGGGCACTTATGTTGATTTTCTGGTGTCTTAATTCTAAGATAACTATGACTTCCAACTTACATAATGGTATGCTTTTGAAAAGACAACCTACAAAATGTGTCTCAACAGTTTGTTGCCAATGATGAGAATAGAGCTGTGCATTTTTTTTCCTGCCCTTCCATCCCCAGGGGCCCAGTAGAGTCCCCTTGAAGAGCAAAACAATTAACATTCCAAATGGCTGTAAATCAAAATCTGATTATAGTTTCAAAAAGAAAATTGGTAGGACAACTCATTATGCTATGTTTACTAAATAATGTTTGGCACAGGTTTCAAACATTCATAGAAAAGTGCTATACATGTGTTTATAAAAGTACTCTTAGTAAAATAAAAAATGTCAGCCTGCCTCTCACATATGTCATATAACTTTGCACAATAAACATGCTTAGATATCCCTTTGTTTAAAAAAAGAAATATTTTTCACAATTTCATTATTAAACATTTTAAACTACATTGCCCATAAGCCTTAGCCATTCTATCGATGGAAAGTGAAAGTCATGGCGCTGTTTTTTGTAGTTCAATTAAGTTATGTTCAGGTTTAAGGTTAGGATCTCGGTAAAGAGGTAATTTCACAAAATATAGCAATGCACCATTGTTAACTGAAGGTACTATTGACGTAATAATTACAGCAAAATTTACTTTGCAACATTAAACGTTTTTTAATTTGGGCTAAAAGAAAGTCCAGTCACAGCGAGTCCTCGAGTGCCAAGTGGATTTCAAAGCCAATGAAAATCCAGTTGAGCAGAAGCGACACCCTTACTTGTCCATATACGGCCATTCATGACAGGCTTTTCCGGGTTCTTGTGGTGAATTTATTTTCACCCACTAAATATAAAACTAAAATGACGGATTTGCATTGTGGGGTAAACCTGATTCAGCAATAGATTTGTTGATTACAGTTATTTATTTTCAAACAAGGGCCTCATATTTGCGATTATACACATTCTTTACCCTAAATATTAATGTACAATATTTAAGCTCAACATTTTTGCATATACTGTATGAAAAATAATATTATATTTATATATTTATAGTGTATTAAATGTATACATTTAATCACTTGTGTGTTTTTTGGAGATGTATTTACAATCTTGCAATTTTTAGCTCTACCAGTTAAACTACAGAAAAAAAGGAAAATAATAATAAAAATAAATAAATAAATACAATTTAAAAAACACAGGGATAATTTTTTTTTAGTAATTTCCATATCAGTGTTTATTGATATGTCAAACTTTTCAGACAAACAATGCAAATAACACCATTCTTTCTCTCTAGTTTGTCACTATGAAGAAATAAAAACAAAAAAAATAATATATTATTGTGAAATATAACAACTTTTAAAAATTACTGATTGATAAAGTAACTAATAGGTACAGACAGAATTATGTAATAGAAAAATCCCTTTAAAACTAAATTGGGCTAATATAAAAATATATATATAAAATAAAAAAAATGAATAAATAAATAAAAATTGTCAATTTGTTTGCAGAGAAGTTTATAAAATGCCAAATAATATTTTTACAAACCAGGAGTTGCAAGGCACCAGCTGAAATCATATTCTTTTCTTTCATTTAAAAGTGATTAACTAATTAGAAAAAATATTGTTAAGACTAATATTTCACATGATTACCTCTTAATCTCCTGTAATCACTGATCGCTTCTGTTGTGAACATATGCAAGACAAACTAAAACGGTTATTAATAATTATATTTTATAAATCATTTTCAGCTGGAAAATGCATTTCTATCATTAAATGACCTTAAAGGTCACACACACACACACACACACACACACACATACAATATATATATATATATATATATATATGGCATATAGAATACAGTAGGTGGGATGGTGATAGTGACAGGAGTGTTCACAGTAGAGATGGGAGTGTTGACTAGAGGAGAAATAATACAAGTAGACATGCTAACGACTGAGAGCAGATGTGCCACACAAGAGAGAGTGATGTGGATGCTTTTGGAAGGGCTGCTATTGTGGAGAGCTGATGGAGAAAGGACTCAGTAATCTGTCAGAAATCCTGCAAGACAGGAAAAAATTGAATTTATAACATGATGAATAATTAAAACATTGACAACAAATGAAAGTGACGTGACATACAGCCAAGTATGGTGACCCATACTTAGAATTCTTGTTCTGCATTTAACCCATCCAAAGTGCACACACACAGCAGTGAACACACACACACGGAGCAGTGGGGATCATTTATGTTACGGTGCCCGGTGAGCAGTTGGGGGCAGCGCAAAAAAAAGTCGTATTGCCGGGCCGAGACTCAAACCCACAACTTTATGGTTAAGAGTCAAACTTTCTAAGCACTAAGCCACGACTTCCCCCTAGCAACGGGCTAGTGGTTAAAGACAACATAACTGCAGCGTGTATAATAATAAACAGAACTTTATAATTTGTTGGTAGCGATGCTAAAATAGTCATTATAGTTATTGTTCTTGTTGTAAACACCTTTAAATGATCTAATTTTGGTCAAATAAATTAAAGACCTGGGGCCGGTTGCATAAACTGCTTAAAACTAATCTTTAAAAAAGTTAGCCATATAATTTGATTTACTCTAGACTTGTCATAATTGTTTAAAGTCAGTTACCAAAAACATAGATTGGTCCAATTTTACTAAGAAATATGATTATCTCTTGTTAACTGCTAGTTGGTCACAGTCTTAACATAATAGCTATGTTTACGCAACCGGCCCCTTTTGTGTCACATGACAAGTTACACAGCATTTCCTGACACAGTCTGCATGAGAGCTGAGGCGATGGTCAATGAACAGCAGGAGGAAAGCTGGAGAGTACGCTTGTACAATATCATATGAATTTGCTGAAATTGTTTGAATTATTAATACTTTGACATAGCACAGGGTTTGTACTGATGGGGTCGTGAGGTTATTTAAAAAAGTTAAAAAACATAAAAATTCGGTGAAAATGTAACTGCAGTAAAGTTCTGTCGAGGTGCTCAGATCAACACAGACGTACCTCTGGAAATATCTGCCTTAGCAGCTTTTGGTCTTCTCCGTAAACACACAAGATGGTCCAAATTCCATCCCTCTCCACAAACAAGGTTTGACAGGCCCATGGGTCTTCCTTTTCAGCTGGAATAAAGAAAAAGTAACAAGTTGTTGTTGTTGTTTTAATACATACATTTTTAGACAGTGTGTTAGAAATGATCTGTGAACAAAATATTTGAAGAAGGACTATAAAGGAAGGTTATTACCATAAAGTAAGGATAAATTAATTAAAGTAAATCAGTTATAACTACATATCTTCAACATTACCTGTGTCGAACCTTTGAAGGACTTCATCTTCACTGGAAACTTCTTCAAGTTGAGCTTCGAGTACAAGTTCCCTGTTAATACAAGAACTGATCAAAATCTGATTCTGAGCTGTGAAAATATGCCATGATGAACAAGAGAAAGAAAGAAAAATATGTGTGACTTATTTATGAATTACAGTTCAGAAAAATAGGAAACGAAAATGAGAGAGAGAGAGAGAGAGAGAGAGAGAGAGAGAGAGAGAGAGAGAGAGAGAGAGAGAGAGAGAGAGAGAGCATCATAAAGAGCTGCTGGACACTGAATGTTGTTGTAGGAGCTGGAGATGTATGTGATATGAAGAAACTGCAAAACTGAAAAAAAAAAAAACACTGAATCACAATTACATTACAAAAAGGTATTAAAGGCATGGCATTGTGGTTAATGATTTTTAACTACAAATACCACAGTAAAACAGTTATCATGGTAAAAAAAAAAATATGGTAAGTGTTGTGGTCACTGGTCATTTCAGATTCGTTGCGATTGCCACACATTCGTTCACTGGCATTCACAACATATTTGTAAAGAAAACGTCAAACTGCACTTACTTTGACATTAATTGCAGACAATCAGAACAGTACCTTAAAAAATAAACCATAAAATAAAATTGTTTACAAACCTGGACAACAACGCATGGTAAGATGTTGGGTCACGCCTCCTTTTTTTGGGTGGTAACGATGGTAACGACAGTCAAAGGTCATTTGATGACGACACACCCGACAAACGAGACTGTCGTAATACGGCCGCTAGAGGGCGCTTGATTTTAAAACGTAATAATAGGTCGTAATATGCTGCTTGCACAAACGACCTATGTGGTCGTTTTTAAGAGGAGGACAGTCTCATTACAAACTGGATTTAACCTGCAACACAACAAGAGCAACATGACTCAACAGAGCGATGGTGCAAGATATGAACAATCAACAGGATGTGGATATAGCAACAAAGTTTCACTTAAATATGATTGCATAATAATTTCAAAGGATTATATAATATACATGAATAATGTGTCCTGTAGCTCAACTGTAAGAACTGCGGTAGCAAGCGCAAGGTTGGGGGTTCGATTCCCTGGGAACACATGATATGTAAAAATTGATAGCCTGAATGCACTGTAAGTAAAGCGTTCTGAAAATGTATTTAAAAATTTAAATTTTATTTATTCTATACAACTCCAATAGAAAAGACACAGAAATGTTGCAACTCAATAAAAACGATGGAATATTTTTTCTACTACCTATTTGGGAAGGATGCA
>NW_020525232.1:0-48251 GCF_003368295.1 Carassius auratus | reverse complement strand
CAAGAACAAGAACTGCTGAAGGCAAATGTAAGAAACAGAGCTCAAATGTTTGAATCAACTCCACTTGATAAGATCAATCAGCAAACCAAGGGAGAATCAGAAACCATCCTGGAGAACACACAAGAAACTCTAGTTTCTTTATGCAACTTCAGTATCATGTATTCTGATGGAACCATCCTTGAAGCTAATGAAAATGGCAATGTCAAAAAAGCAAGATATAACTTCATACAAGAAGATAGAAGACCAGAAATTCAGGATGAAGAGATAGTGACTGGAAGCATAAAGAACATCATGCTTCAAATGCTACCAGGAACAAACTTGAACCCAATTGTGACCTTCCTAAAAGAGGACAGTCAGGGCAATGTGGAGATTCAGAAAGTAGATGTCCCAATTCACCAACTTCCATTCACTCAAAATAAAGAGTGCAGAACTGCCAATGTGGTGCAGATTACTGAAGATCTACTCAGTCCAGAGAAGTCCATCAGAAAAGGAGTCTTAATACAAGATGGAGCAACAGGAATGAGAGAGATAACCGTTTATGCTCTATTCATCCACAGTGAAGACAGTACAGGGGTAATGGAGTTTGGTAAAACTGTTTTTAGATCCATTTCCTCAAGTCTAAGGAACGTTCCAGAGTCTGAAAATTGTGATCTGAAGACAGATATTAGTCCATCAGAAAGTTCTTCAGTAGTAGATACAAACAAATCTAGAAATGTGCAGCTATTCCAGGAAAGGAGACCTTGATCATCTAAAATGCCTGCAGGAAACATCATCAGATGTAGATATAGGTGCATCTACTGGGGAATCAGAGAAAACAAGTGAGATTATACAAGGTAAAGTTAACAGTATCAAAGCCCTTTTTACTACCAATATAGATGACACAAGCATTGCAGTCGGATAAAAGCAAGTCCAAAGTGTCGCCTACAGAAAGTTTGGTAAATAATGAAAATGATGATGTAAAAGCAACAAAACCAATCTGAACACTGTCCTGACACAGATCTCCAAAATCAAAATATCGTGGATGATGGAGTCGTTCTTCAAGCAGAAACTAGTTGATGTTGTTGAAGACGATGGAGTTGGTGAATTTACAAACAGCCATTATGAATCTTCACCAGGCGACAATAGAGGCAAAAGCTCTTCAGCAGAGTGTACAAGCAAAACATGCCTCCCAATCGAACCAAACCCAACAAATCTGTAATTCTGGTTCAATGACCCATGTGTTTACACTTGTGGAAAACAATGATAATGTAAGTGGAAATGAAGAGCTCTCACAGTTTTCCAAAACTGAACTGGAAGAAGAAAGTAAGGAGGATGTTATGAGAGGTAGTATACAGTCAGCTCTTGATTCCTTGGGAAAGTCGCATTTTAATGTCACAAAGGGTGATTTTAAAGCTGCGATGATTTATAGGAATTCTGGTAAAGGATATGCAGGACACAAAAAGACAGATGAAGAGATGATGAACCAGACAAGTGATAGGACTAAAGAAAATCAGTCAGCAACATCTTCTCCTGTGACTCAAGCTGAAAAGGATGCTTTAAAATCACCTGAGGGAACTGACACAACCCCTTGTGAAAGGTCATTTGAAACAAACCAAAGACATGTTCTCCTTTGCATGCCTCTGTAGAAAGATCTGCTAAAAATCGCAAAACTCCTGTTGGACCCAAACCAGCTATCCCACCTAAACCAGATCATTTAAAAAGTAAGCCAAACCCTCTTGGTTCTGAAACTGACACAGAACGTGTCAACAAATGCCAAGTCCCTCCTACTTCTTCAAAACCACCAACTGAGCAGATTAATGAATCTTCAACTTCCAAGCAACGCCCGTCTCATGAAAATGCACTCTGCAAAAGTGTACAGCATACTGATGCTAATGAACATGAGCCTAGTGATACATCAGTGAGCAACATTCAAAGTCCTAAAGATAAAAAGCTAAATGGTGTAGAGGTTGTTATAGAAACTTCAACGAGCTTCCCAGAAAGCATTGTCAATGAATCTTCCACAGGATTTCATGCTTCTCTTCAAAAACTTTGGGGTAAAGCATAGTGGTTCACTGCCTCCTGTAAACCAAAAAAGAATCAAAAATGGCAAAAGAAAATGTGAAGAACTCTGCCATTTTGGAAACTGAAACAGCACAGGGAATAACTTCTCCTCACAACAATGACCCCTCAGACGAGATTTGTAAGACAGACACCACCAACCGTGATAAGACAAATGATAAAAGTGATGATCAACAAGTTAGTGGAGTGGTGAGACGGGAAAAGAAAATTCGAGGAGAGACTGAGGACGAGCGAAGGCAGAGGCTCTCGGTGCACATGGATGAAATCATGAAAGGACATGTGCCAGCTGTCCTGGAGATCTTCGACAAGCTGAAAAAAGCAAGAAGAACTCAAAAACATACTCTCCAAAGTGGAGGAAATTGAGGAAGACACCAACAAAGTGGACGTGGGCTCACTTAAAAACATTTTTGAGAGCGTTACCTGATTGGGTCGTGCCTCGGGAGAAGAAAATCAAGCCAAAAATAGTCCCACCAGAACATACTGGAGCACCAAGTGAACCTGAGATGATGTCATCAATGGGAGGTAGCTTTTGGGGACCTGGAGGAAAGCTGGTGCTGAGATCATCCGTTTAAAAGACCAAACGCTTGCAAGACTCATGGATATAGAGGAGGCCATTAAAAAGGCTCTTTACTCAGTATCGACTCTAAAATCGGGACTCGGACATTATAGGACTCTCTGGTCTCTTCAGGGAGTCAATGGTGGCCGTACAAGGTTCACCTCCTCCGGGTAATATCAGGAAAATCAGCATTGGGTCAAGCAAAATCACCGAAAGCTCAAACCCAGATTGGAAAGAGAGTTTCTGAACAGTCAACAACACGGAAAGAGCATGAGATTTTTATTCCCACAACCAAACAGAGATCAGCCTCTCCAGCATCCCCTTCATTTATTTCCATTCAGTCTGCAGCAAGGAAGCCTACGGAGTCGCCATCACCTCAGATCAGTCCCCTGAAGGAAGAACCAAAAGAAGAAACCAAGCTGCAGTGCTGCTGTAGTGTGCCTTCAGACCGCAGGCAATGTTCAGTCACAAAAGGAGCATCCTCAAGCCCTGGCAATCCACGGCGGCAGGTCAGTGTGCTGGAAGTGCAAACCAGGCCTGAAGGAGAGAGAGTCATTGGAACAAAAACCATCAGCGAGAACTATGAGAGGACGGACTGCTTTGGCAACAAATTCTACTCCTCGAAAACCTCCACAGTTGTGACAACCCAACCTGAAACCAAGACAACTTCGAAAAAGCTCATCATGAGCAGTCCAGCCACAGCAGAAATTGTCACGTACCCAAGAATCAACACACCTTTTATTAGAGAAGACCGCCTTCCACTGTAAATTTATTTCTAAATGTTTATTGGTTTTGGCTGCAATATAAATGAAAGATCTAATAATGTGCCAGCCAATGCATTTTTTGTACTTGTTTTGTTTGGTTATCTTTTGAATGATACTTTACTATTCCTATTTCCAGTTGTTAGTATTCCAGTTTCAGTGTTTTTCTTTTTTTTGTTTTTTTTTTGTGAATTAATATTTTGGAAAAACTACATGAATTCCTCAGTGTGTTGCAGTCATGCAATAAACATGTTCTGTTATTTATGTGAATACAATGTAATTTGAATTTACGCCATATTTGTCAATAAAAATGGTAGAAACGTGTCATGTCACATTATGAATTTTAGTAAGCAGGTTTTCTCTTATCATAAGAACAGAAATCCAAGGCACTTCTTCCAGTCCAGAAAAGTTCAAAAACTTTTTCTCCCAATGTCACAGATTAATTATAGCTACACCTGTCATTCATCTGATACGTGACACACACTGAGGAAGGCTGAAGTGTGCAGTGTGCAGAGTTTTAGTCATTTGTAATGTTTTTTTCGAGATTGCCATAGTGTGAATAAAGCCTTTTCGTCTTTTTTGGACCAGAAGTGCCTTGGCCTTCTGGGATTACTTCACAATATCCTTTCAGCAAATGGTGCTTAATTATGTCTCCTATGATCTGTTAAGTGTGAGGTTTTCTCTTATGTTATCACAGGAAAACTGAAAGTAACAGTTCGGCCTAACAATTCATAACTTTTTCATGTTGTTCCAAATTTGTATGCCTGCATTTGCACATTCTCATATTTGCTTGCGCTCCACTGAGGGGTAGGTTTAGAGAAGGACCTTCGTACTCTTTTCATGCAAATCACGTTATATGAATTTTCAAAAAATAGCTGTTTTCTTGTGAAATAGGATGGACTGAAACACAGCGATCAACCAAAATACTTCCCGAAAATATTCTGGTGGCATTATTTCTTAAAAAGTCAAGCATTTTAAAATGCCTAGCAGATTAGTATTTTATGTACATTCAGAGATCAATAATCATTGTGTTTTGAATGATCGACAATTTTCTTTTTAAATCTATTTAGCGATTTAAATTAATTTTTGTTAATGTAAAATGCATTCATTATAAAATGTTTTCAGAACGTAAAAATGAAGACATTTTTGGAACTTACAGGAGGAATAGTGCACCATGTTAGGATAATAGACATTGATAAAAGATTTAATATCTTTAGGAAAAAAATATCATTCAACCGATGGATAAACATTGTGAAGCCAAAATATGCTGCATAAACAAAAAACCCTTATAGCTTGTGAATTAAAAGCTAACTTCTGACAAAAAGTCTTATGGTATGGAGGTTTGTTAACCCTTTCATGTTACTGTAGTTTCAGCCAGCAGCTCAGGAGACATGCTCAGCCTGTCTGAAACCAGTTTACCCAATGGAAAGAATGGCAGCGGATAAAACTCATTTTTCACAAAACTTGTTTCTGCTGCAAACACTGCAAAAAGAAACTGAGGTAAGAATGTTTTCTGATAATGATAAATGCTGATAATGGAACATCACTGAAATTGAAACGTTTTTAAACACATTACATTTACGATTCTAAATCAGTGAAAAACACTTTGGCACCATAATGCAACTAAACAACAGCAAATCATTAAATGAGGAAGTGCTGAAGTTGCAATTTTGCATCAGCTTTTAGACTTTGCTTCTTAAGCTGTTAACCAACTTGCTGACATTGCAGCTGTTGCTTAAAACTGTTAAATCCACAAATGTGCTTCATATTAATGTGGTTTTTATAGCCGACAGATCATAAGCAATTAATACTAAAAAACATACTAAAAATATATTTTGCTTGGTTTTAGCCTTCAAGGCTATGCGCCTCTCTATGGGGAATTCTACTGTGTATTCCACTATCAGCAACTTTTCAAAAGGAAGGGTAACTATGACGAGGGCTTCGGCCGTCAACAGCATAAAGACCTTTGGCTACAGAGGAATGACACAAACATCATTTAGAGCTACTGAACAAGTATATGGGCCATAACCTTGACTAACAGATGGTCGGATGTAGGCAAATATGATTTTCTGGTCTTTTTGTGATTGTGCTTGTACACATTTAAATCAAATAGAAGGATTTAACATATCACATATCATGATTTCATAAAGCAGTTCATATATACTGTATATATAAATCAATATCATGCCAGATTTTCTTAAATGTTGATGTTGTTATGTTTGAGACTTTGATGAAAATATTTTACATAACTGGTTGATGTTGATGATCTTAATTTGAAAAAATGTGGGGAAAAATCTAATATGTAGATGTACATAGATTTGAGATGCCATGTGTTTCAATTACTAAACTTAATAAATCCATTCTGGCTCATTAAAGGCTTTCTAGTTAAGTTTTTCTGTAGAATCTAAAAAGAACCGAAGAAAAACACGACACGTTTTCAATCATAAATAAAACAGATTTTTTACTATTTTTCAAATGGAAATAATAAAAAAGTACAAATTCTTTAATCAAATCTTTACAAACATGACACTCGCAAACTGAGAAGTAAACAGTCATACCTGTACCTCTGTTTGTCTTATTTTCCTCATTCACACATATGAATAAAAATCGATAGCATAAACTTCAACTACATTTTTAAATAGCAGTATAAATCTCATAATTTTGTGCTCCGGCGAGACATTTCCTGCTCCGGATTCTGTCCGCTTTCAATACTGGCTTTCTCGAATACCCTGTAAATGCAAAATTAAGAAAAACAAGATTTGTTTCTGAAATAAATTTGGTGCATCAAAAGTTTCTATTTATAATTGCAAGAGTTTCATTCATAGTCTCACTAACATAAAGAAGTATAAACGTACATGTTGTCATCCACGGGGACATCAGTGTGGTCCTGTAGCTCAGTGTTTAGTGTCTCTGGGAGCAGGAAAGTCAGCGCTCCTCCCACGAAAGGAAGAGAGCCGTATATGACCATTGGAATAGCAGGATGATACACGTCTAACAAGCCAATCAGAGGAGCCAGAATACCAGCTACACGCGCACACATGGAGTTCAGTCCCACTCCATTTTGTCTATAGTTGAGTTATAAAAACAAGAGCTTATTTAAAATCCATAATTAAAGATATTGGTGTTCATACAGGTTCAGTACAACTACTGTATACAGTACCTCACAACCGTTGGGTAGAGCTCAGCAGTGTACACATACACTATGGTGAAAGAGGCAGCGAGGGAGAACTTCCCAATCACTGCGATCACAGTCACAATCACAGGATACCCTTGAAAAAAAGCAGATGAACATTTAAGCTGACAGTGTCAACACAATTCCTAAAAATTGTTTGGATTTGATTAATTTTTTGCAAATTGTTAGTAAATGACGCACATGATTATTGGCTATGGGAATTTGCGCTGCTCTTGGGAGATTGTGTTGGTCATTGTGGAGATGATAGCTGCGCTTGTATTCTTTAATTCACATGCAATGTCAGCAGATCACAACTTTCCACTCCCATTGGTGTTCTCACGTTAAATTTGGCCCAAAGTGTATGATTCATACAGATTGTACTAATTCACATGAAATTTGGTCATACGGTATGAAACAAGCACAATAGTTCAAAAGTCTTATGAGATCAGCTTGGTTTTTCTGTACCACTGACATTTCACCGTCTGAAAATGTTCAAATACTGTTCGTCTTCGTTTGTTTTTAACGGCATAATTTAAAACCTAACATACTTATTTTGTGAACAACCTGTCCTCCAACCAATACGCTCGTATAGGTCATTTGTCCAAATCCCTGAAATACGACCCATCAGAGCGTATACTACAATTGCGCCCCTATCGGCAAAAGGTCGTTTACATATTAATGTTTTGTTTTCTTTTATTTGCACTATGATTTGCGTTTCGTGTAGCTCAGTTGGTAGATTGTTGCGTTATACCTTGTTATGTAATCATGCTATCATGGGTTCGATCCCAGGGAACGGACGTGCACGAAAATGTATATGCTCAATAAATCATGATTTCTGTGAGGGTTAGGTTTAGGGGTGGGGTTAGGTGTGGTCATTCAAACGAATAAACCACCTAGTAAAATATGTAGGAAATACTGTGAGATCGGTGTAAAAAGCCCACATGCTGCATTTAAATAAAGTGCGTTTTGATTGGTAATGACGTTATATGCATTTCATGACGACAGATGCAACGCGATATATAGGACAGGCTCTTTGTGAAATGTTTTGGTTGAAAAGTTGCGTTATACCATACCGTCAGAATATAGTAAACATATTCTATACAGTTTTAGGTGAGGTTTAAGTGTGCAAATACTTTTTATGGCTATTGTATGCAAAATGCTAATTCTAAATAAATAAGTAGCGTTTATTTAAACATATTAGACGTCGCAAAACAAACAGTAAAGTGTTTTCTTTACTGGTTTGTTTTTTTCTTTTCATACATTTTGAAAGCAATTTTCTAGTGAATGGGACAAAAACCTTCCTTCTTCTGTAATTCTAAAAGAAGACTCTGAAGGTCCTCACCTGCTGGTATAATAGGAATAGCCAGGCAGGCGGTTCCTCCGAGGAGCAGCACTGCACTCTGGCAGATCCTCCTTCCGAAACGCTGAATGAGAGGAAAGCAGGACAGCCGGGCGGGAAACTCTGCAATGCCAAAGATGAGTTGAGTCAGGTAAATGTCCAGGCCGAAGTTCCCCACGTTCAAGCTGACACCATAGTAAACCAGGCTCGTCACAAACCTACCATGACATAAATAAACACATGATAAGACTCTCATCGCGTTTTAAAATCAGATTAGAAAAGATTTTGCATTCTTCCAGAATCAGTGATTATGCTTTATTGTTAACATTTTATGCGGTTGCATTTAACATATTATACAGTATTTAATATAAAAAACCCACAAACAAACTCCTGAATAATAAACTTGGATAAAGCATCAAAGTCATGGCACCTTATCACATTTTGGATGATAGAAATGGGAAATGCTAGGATAACTCACCACATATAGCACATGATGAGAGCTCTCTTTCTTAGGTAAGCCACTCGAAACAGGTCTAGCATGCTGCCTGTTTTAGCTGTGTTCTCCGCTTCCATCTGATAAGGCATCCTTTCATGTTAATTGATCATTTTTTATAAATTACTTTTGATTCATGGATATATTTTAGAATGAATTAGTGAATTTGAGCTTTTACAGTTTTTCAGTTAAAAAGGACAAAATGCAAAAAAAACAAAAAACAAAGAATACTTATCACTCTAAAAACATGGCTACAGATTTGAAGCAAGTTAGCATTACTGTACTGTACATCACTTGCTCACCAATGGATCCTCTGAAAGTGAATGGGTGCCGTCAGAATGAGAGTAAATAAAGACAACATAATAATTCACAAGTAATCTACACCACTCCAGTCCATCAATGAAAGTCTTACAAAGTTTGTAAGTTTGTAAGACAAAATCCACCAAGAAGTTTTTAACTTCAAATTGCTGCTTTCAGCTTAAATTTGAGATTGTGATGGCACCCATTCACAGCAGAGGATCCGTTGGTGAGTAAGTGATAAGAAAGTTTTTTTAGCAGATTTTCATTTTTTTGTAAGCTATGCCTTTAATACTTCTCTTAGACCAAATAAAGCTTGGCAAAGAGAAAAAGGTCACCTTGTCGAGCAGATTTTCGGGAACCTTTCTGCCATTAATTCGGGCAGCTTTCAATATCTCTTTCTTGGCCTTGTCTTGCTTGCCCTGAGTCAGAAGCCATCGGGCAGATTCAGGGAGAATCCTGCCAAATACACAGACAATTATTAGAAAAGTTAAAAACTAAATAAAAGCAATAAAATAAAGTGACAAATGTATTTATGTATGTCAAGTGACCATAAACTGACATCAGAGAACCATGAACATCACTGGTACAGAATAACTCTCACCAGTAATAGATGAAGAAAAGCCCAACTGGTGCTGACAGAACCAGCTGTAAAATCCTCCAGTTTCGGATCCCAAAGGCCACACCAGACAGCAACATCAGACCAATGGCATAACAGCAATGGGACAATATGGTAAAAAGGGCCCGTTTGGCTGAACCACACCACTCAGTACCTAAAACCCATTTGAGATACCATGAAATTCATCATGTTCATCAAGTTTTCATAGTGATTTTTTATTGTAAAAGGAATTTGTTGAAAGCATAACTAAAACATAACTATAGCATATCTAAGCAAAATTTCTGACTTTTTAAATGTACTGGCATTAGGAGTCACGTGTTACCCAAAACAAATGTGTTGATAGAGATCCCTGATATTGTGGTGCCGACCACAAAGCGGAGAACTATGTAGACAAAGATGTTGGGAGAAAATGCTACTGCCACCCCGAACAGGAACTGCAGGAACAAGGAAAGCAGCGTGACAAACCGCCGGCCATACCTGTGGCAAGAAAACATGTTCACCATCACAGTTACTAAACCATTAAAAACAGCCCTTGATGGGTTTTAAAAACAAACTGAATAATCTGAAAGATTTGTTTTTGGAAAAACTCCAAAACATAGTATGTAAAATATAATTCTCATGTTGATCAGTGATTGTACTTTACACATACTTGTCTGCCATTGGCCCAAACAATAGAGCTCCAACAAGAAGACCAGCCATGTAGACAGACTGAGATGCCTCATTATAAATCTTATTTTCACACACCAGGTCAAACTATGAGACGACAGGAAAAGGAAACATAATAAAAGACAACAAATTATGTAAATTGTATTCATATTAACTTTCAATAATACACATTATACAAAGGGTAGGTTTTTCAAAGTCAATTTCTGTAAAAACTTGTCACTTGACATTCAACTTTTTAAAATTTCAGTCATTATTGTCAAGGGAAAAAAAGCACACAATGACAAACCACTATCATGATGATAACCGTTAGGTCAAGGCCTATATATAATTTGGTTTCATGCGAACAATGTGATGAACGTAGATGAAAACAAACTTATTTGCGTTACGAGAAGTCAAAATTCGGTTCCCCGGTAAATTAGGTACGTTAGCCTATTTTAGCAGGTATTTTAGAAGGTACATAAATAGCGTTTATGTCAAAATATCTTTCAAACGTGTTCTTAATCACAAAATTGAGATTACAAGTTCGTAAAACTCGCGAATAAAAAATGTATTTGCCTGGCGCAACATGCTAGGCTACTTGATCGCTGTCTAGCTATTATTAATAAAAATCAGAAATTACTGAAATAGCTAGAAATTATTACTTCGCTAATTTATTTGAAAGTATTTTTTTTTGAAAGCCAAATATTGTTTACCTTTTAATAATATGAAATCAACACATTTACATTAGTAGGGTATCATACTGTGATGAATATATTATTATTTAAATTATTTATTTGAAAAGTCATAGCTTTATAATAATAATAATAAACTCTTATAACCATATAATGATAGACTGCGTTATTTTAAAAAGTTGACCTAACTTATGTTACCTCAGTTATAAGAGTGCTGCTGCCTTCTGGTGCCTTGTAAACCCATCCATCAGTACATGAGATCGTTGTGTTTATTCCATAAGCTTCAATAACATCAAGCTCAAGATCAACAGGTGTGAACATCTTACAGCTTTCATACTGTCCTTCAGTGTCCAGAGGGATGGTGAGGTTCAGCTGCTTCTCCTCCGTCAGGTTGGGAGCCCGCTGTAGAATCCAGCTGCTGTTGCAGTTGTGAGGGAAGGTGATGGCGGTGAAGACCTGACCGAACATGTGGAAAGCTGTGAAGATGTTGGGGAGACATACCGCCACCAGCAAGCGCTTCTGAAACGCCCCAAACTCGCCGACAGACGACAGAACCTGCGCGAAGTCGATCATGATGACCACTGGGCGACCATCAGCGGCGGCTCGCGCTTAAAACACCTGCGCCGCGCTTCACCTTTGAAGAGTCAAATTAATCTTTAAACGTGTCACAAGTTCAGCATATCTACAGCGCTCTTATCTGCTAAAGCACTGTTTTCCCCCCCACAGCGATAAGGACACCCAGAAGATTTTAAATAAATAGCAATAAAATAATATCCTATGCAAAAGAAGGTATTTAATAGTAGATTAATAGACTGGTTCTAGTGGTTGAAATGCACTGAGAGGAATTCCAGCAGTGTGTTGTGTGTGTGTTTGTGTGTGAGGGACTTTGGATCATGAGGCTAACGCATTTGGGGCCTTTCTGCCAGCTAAGGCGGTCTTATCATCGTGGTAATATGTAAACTGTTGTGATATGATTGTGAGTTCGAGCACAATATTTAGACAACGTTGTATATGTGTCGCTAAGTGGTGAGATGATTGTGACAAGAAGAGGGCAGGCTAAATATATATATTTTTTTTTTAACAAATATGAATTTAAAGTTACAGCTCTCACATTATTTAGGCACCCTGAGGTCCTTCCAAATCATACACATATACATATATATATATATATAATCTTCTGTTGAACAAAAGAAGACATGAAGATTGCCTGTAACCCAACAGATGCTGGTACCCTAACCATCGACTTCCATATTTTCCTTCGGGTAATATATATACTGGAACCAAAAAGGAGGCATATTAGTCACCTTTATATACATTCTTTATTGATTTTTAAAGCATTTAAAAACATGCCTTAAAATCCAACACAAGCTAAAGAAAATTAAGTGAGAATATAAAGAAAAATATGCTGATATTGATGTTTTTGCTTTCAATTTGTATTTATTGCTTACGGTAAACTGAATGTGAATAAATATACGAGTGTCACAGCAAAGGGTCTGAATACTTAGGACCATGTGATATTTCAGTTTTTCTTTTTTAATAAATCTGCAAAAAATGTAAACAATTCTTTGTTTTTCTGTCAATATGGGGTGCTGTGTGTACATTAATGAGGAAATTTTTTTTAACTTAAATGATTTTCGCAAATTGCTGCAATATAACAAAGAGTGAAAATTTTTACGGGGTCTGAATACTTTCCGTACCCACTGTATTTAATATAATTATATATAAAATATTAAATGTCAGCAAGGGCAAAGGGGATTAATATAATAATAATAATACTAAAAATCAAGTGAAACATTGCTTAAAAATAATTAAGTTGATAAGATTATTCCAGGCTGTTTTTGCACAAAGATAGTGATGGGTTTAAAAGAGATATCTTGGGTGAAGTAAACAACCTCTCAAACTTCAGCAGTTCAGAACAGATCTGCTGAAAACACCAGGCAGATTTATGCAACACAAGACCCCATTGTGATTCTAGGCACGCTCATTGACAAAAAGAAAAACCAACACTCACAATGTGTCTTTTGTAGCGGACACCACCTCCCATCACCTTATTTATGAAGAACACAAAGGCCATGAGTGAAACATCCCATATAAAATCAAACCAATGGCAAATTACATTATGTACATGCTTAACTGAGTTCATCCACAACACAAATACACATGAAGAGTTCAATTCCAGAGCAGGAAAAGGCCAAACACCAAAGTTTCACCAGGTACCTCAGAGACTTACAGAGAGACTTACAAAAATAAAAAGTCATAGATGATGTCAAAAAAATTAAAACCAAAATTCACAAATGGAAGCCAAATCTAAAAAAGGAGAGATATGTGTGATGCATAAATGTGCAGAAACATTAAGACAATAACTTTTAGAGCAGCAAGGGATAGTAACATTTGCAAATGTGCCAAGTTGAGAGCAAAAAAAAAAAAAAAAAAGAGAGGAAAGCAGTAAAACTGCCTTCAGGAGTGTTCAAATGACACTGAATAAATCATTTAATCTTATTCAGCTAATCTGCAGAATCTGAAATATGAGAATTTTTCTGTTTGTATTGATATTAGTCAGCGTACAATGAAGAAATCAAGCTCTTGAGTATAACAGCAGAGAAAAGTAAAATTTGTACAACAACCAGAAGTGGAAATATCAAAACCAGATCCCGTAAATGTTCATTAAGCTGGTTTAAACTGAAGTAAATAATGCAAACTGTGTAACAAAACATGATTAGTTGCTTCTCTCCAAAACAATAGAAATTACAGGTTAAAAAATAAAGCTAGAATTATAGCTAAACCTATTTGCTTCCTCTATAAACTCCATGCTTCTTTGAGTTTGACTTAATATAACATTGAAGGCATTTTTGCAGTGTTCTTTTTTAGTTTGTCAGATTGCACAAAACTAGGAAAAACATTAAATAAAATTATTAAAAGAATATTAAGGTTATATCTGGTTTTAATGATTGCATCCTAAATCATCAACTTTATTTTAATATATTCCTACAAATTCTGCTCATTCTCATGTTCGTGCAACTCTTCTGTTGGGCTGTTTGAAATCCTATGGGCTGGCGCTATGGAATCTTTCTCTTTGGCAACAGTGGTTTCTTTAGGGCAATTGAAAGAGGAAAAAAATACATCAATGTGTCATTCGGTCGGTAGTGTTGGTTTGCTTTCACATTTGTAGGCAAGTCAGGCTTCCTGCACAGAGCCAAAGTTTAGCTAATGTTGAGCTGAGCAAATCCCAAGAGTTTGACATCATCAGGAATCTCCGAGCCCTCAACGCCAGAGGCCTGAAAAACACCACGCACGACGTGTTACTGCAAAACACCAGGGAGGACTAGATCACAGGGGCTTTAACCAAAACAGAAGTCACTCACCAGTCTAAATGTGACATTTTTATTGGAATGAGGCTCTTCGACTATCTTCTGCAAATTAGCAGCCACTGAAATGACACAAAACAGAGGTATTATAGTTAACAATTATCTTAACATATTGCACATCAATTTAACTTTCAGTAGAAATCCTTATAGGCTTATATATAGCAATTATATATAATTACTGTAATTCTTTACATATGAAGTAAAATCTGTAATATTTTGAAATATTGAATTTTAAATAACTATTTTCTATTTTATTCTTAATATATAATTTATTTTGGTGATGCAAAACAACTTTATTATTTTTTTAATTCAGCAGCCATTACTAGAAATCTAATGTGTGATTTGGTTTTTTTAGAAACATTTGCTCATCATTTATGTTGAAAATGGTTATGCTGCTCTTTTTTTTTTTTTTTTTTAACTGTGATGCTTTTATTTTAGAATCAACATTCTTCGATGAAAAGAAGTTAAACAAATAGCATTTAGTTTAAAAATAATCTTTTGTAAGATTATAAATGCCAGAATTATCCCTTTTGATCAATTTAATGCATTCTTGTTCAATAAGTCTTACCGTATTTTCCGGACTATAAGTCACACTTTTTTTCATAGTTTGGCTGGTCCTGCGACTTATAGTCAGGTGCGACTTATTTATCAAAATTAATTTGACTTGAACCAACAGAAATGAACTAAGAGACATGAACCAAGAGAAAACATTACCATCTACAGCCGCGAGAGGGCGCTCTATGCTGCTCAGTGCTCCTGTAGCCTACACTGAAAACATAGAGCGCCCTCTCGCGGCTGTAGATGGTAATGTTTTCTCTTGGTTCATGTCTCTTAGTTCATTTCTGTTGGTTCAAGACGGTAATGTTTTCTCTTGGTTCTAAATAAATGCGACTTATAGTCCAGTGCGACATATACATGTTTTTTTTCCTCATCATGACGTATTTTTGGACTGATGTGACTTATACTCAGGTGCGACGTCCGAAAAATACGGTAATTTCTTACCTATAACTAAAATCTCTAAAACTAAAACAAAAGAAAAATCTTACCTATAACTAAATCTCTCCCATCTACCAAGCCAGCCGATACCAGCTCCTGAGAAACCCCATCTGCTGTGTCTACAGAAAAAGAAAATGTGCGTGATGCATGGACTCGCTTAGACCAACTTTAAGACTTAAAGTCTGGTAAATTATAACCTCCTGCTCATTGAACTGACAAGCTTGTAGATCTTTCAGAACATAACTGATCAGCTGCACACAACATGCTAACATACTGGAGTTAGTACAGAGAGCAGAATGAGGACGTGTTCGGGCAGAAGAGCATTCTCAGGCACTACATCAGGCCATCAGAAATCTCCCCTGAAGCCAGCTAAATGCATATGACACTAAATGTTTTATTTTGGGAGTCTTGAAAATCCACAACACGGCGCTGACAAAATGCAGATGCTGGAGGGCAGAGAGCTGAGATTAAGAGGAACTGACGATAAACTGATTTCTTAAAGGAAAACACATTGGACAACAGAACTGCCCAAGTGTGTAAATCGACGGATTGAGATGTTCACCGCCTTTGACAAATGTGACAACTTTCTAAAGACTAATGAACACTAAAGGGATACTCCACCCAAAAAAGTGGCACTGATTCATCAAGCGTGGTCGTTTGGATTACACCAGAGTTCATTTCGCATGTTCTGTCAAGCGTCATCTTTGAGGGACCTGTTCACTGCCAGAATGTAATTCTTTTTCTAAAACTCTGTGTTCCAAAGACTAAAAAAAGTACTAGGACTGAGGGTGAGTACAGTATGATGACAGTATTGTAATTTTAGGGTGGAGTATTCCTTTAAGAGTGTATTGTGTGGACTTTTTATTGCTTGATTTATTGTTGACTATTAGCCACATCTTTACACTCTTACCTCTGCCAGGCATGAACTCAAATCGTATGTCATTCAGTTCCTTTTTTAAGTTTCTATAGGGCAGAAGGAGAAATGTAAGTCATCTGCTGCTCGTGGCAACTATGGATCAACATCAATTAATGAATCAAAACCAAAAACCAAATACACCTTACCTTAACCTTAATACTAAACTGATGGGGGATGGTGAGGCATTGCCTCCAGAAACCGGGGCCTATGGATGGAAGCAGAGGATCAGACTCTCTGTACAGACTGAGGTGACATCATAATTTCATGCTTGATACAACAGCTTTGATTGGAACAGTGTGGAATTGCTGTACCTGTGCAGGGTTCGCAGCCGGGGTCGGGGTTGTACTTGGGCCAGTGTGTTGAGGGTTGGCCGGGCCCTGGCCAGCAGCTTGAGGTAGTTCAGGCTGGAGGTGACTGCTGAAAGGCTGGAATATCTACAAATACATGCACACGCACAAAAACGTTTATAAATTGCATTGTAAATACATACAAACTGGGAAATATAATCTCAAATCAATCTCTGTCAAATACAGCATGTCTATGTATCTCATGCATGCAAGAAAAAAAGCATTATATTATAAATACACTGTAGTACATACAGCAGGAATCATAAGAATAGTTCATTAGAATGGTATTTGGAAAGATTCCTCATGGTTTACAAACCTCTGTGTTCTGGAGTCCTTCTTTTACTCTCGGTGACTGTGTGAGAGAGATAAAAGGTCAAAGGTCAAACTCAAGTCTCTTGTTATATTATATAATGGTGTGGGTTACTGTAATTCAGCTTTGGTTCTGAACACACTGTAGTGAGGAATGAAGCAGGGAGTTAAGGTCCTTCATGAGCATTTTATTTTACACTTGTGCTATGATGTTAAGCATTCACAGTTTTAGTAAAATATCCTTCAAGAACTGAAGGACTACTGGAACTGTTTTAAAGAGATAGTTCACCCAAAAATGAAAATTACCTCATGATTTATGCCTCAAGCCGTGCTAGGTGTATATGATTTTCTTCTTTTAGACAAATACATTCAGAGTTATATTAAAAATGCCCTGACTCTTCCAAGCTTTATAATGGCAGTGAATAGCTGTTGAGATTTTGAAGCCCAAAAAAGTGCAGCCATCCATCATGAAAAGTGCTCCATACAGCTTTGGGAGGGCTATAGAGGCCTTCTGAAGCGAATTGATGTTCATATACACATTGATTCCCTTCAGGAGGCCTTTATCAACCTCCCAGAGTCACATGGAACACTTTTTATGATGGATGGATGCACTTTTTTGGGTTTCAAAATCTCAATCCATATTCACTGCCATTATAAAGCTTGGAAGAGGCAGGACATTTCTTAATATAACTCTGACTGTATTCGTCTGAAAGAAGACCGAGAATGGCTTGAGGTTATCATGGGGTAATTTTCATTTTTAGGTGAACTATCCCTTTAAGATATGCAACCAAATTACACAATATCTGCCTAGAACATATTCAGTCCAATAGTATGAACTACATACATCCAATGTGTTCCGTAATCCTTAACCAAACAGACACAATTAAACACCGCCTTCTAACCTGAGGTGTGTTCAGACTTGCAATACTACTTCAGATGTTAAAGGTGAGTAAGATGTTTTTAATCAGCAAGGATAGAAGAGATATAAAGTGATTTTAATACCGGAATACAAAGATCATAGTGACCAGAAGTGACCTTATTACATGTTAGTGCCTAAACCAAGATAAGTCTCATTATGAAGAAGCTTTTAAACAGAATCTGGATGGTTATCAGAGAGCACTGATTTGATCAGTATATCAAAGTTATAAATAAAAACACAATACAGATGGCATCCAAGAAGCACACATTCTGTCTCTCTGTTCTTCCTAGCAAGAATAGTTTAGTTACACTGTTTTTGCTTTACCACAGTTTAGTCATTGAGATTAGAAGTATGTGGTCAAGTTTAAGGTAAGCCATGTAAGTAGGTAATTCTGTAGCACGTATAAGCTACAGGATACTGAGCAGAGGTTATCATATTAAGCGATCTAAATGATTTTATACTGTACATGATTATTTCTTGCATAGATCTGCAGAGAAACAGATTAATCACAGACAGGTGAAGGTTCAACGTTCATCCTTCACCAACCTGAACTCTAGTATCTTTATTGTTTTAGTCTTTGAAGCGGGATAACAATATACTGTCTAAACAAATTTTCTGTCTCATTATCTAGCACTTCCAGTTCCTGCATGCCCTAATGTTGTGTTTGACGGAGTGTGCTTCCTTGTTAAGGTGAGCCATCTGTATCAGCGGGAAAACTGAACAACCCTGGGTGGGGGCAGCTCAAGAGGATGAGAGAAACGGACTTGTCGCCTTGTCGACTTGGACTGCTGCTCCTTTAGCGGCAAACACAAAACACAGTTGCCAGGGATGAGAGGTGCCATAACAGCCAACAGCATCACAAACACCACACACAAACAACCGCTGCTGGAGCTCTCAAAATGACGTGTTCAGTAGGATCTGAAATTATGCTTGTTTGTGTGTGTGTGTGTGTGTGTCTGTGTGTGTTACCCGCAAGGCAGCAACAGCAGCTTTGCCCTCCTCGCTCTCCTCATCCAGTTCATCATCGCTCCATTCCCATTCTCCATCTTCTGTTTTATGGAGTCTCCCACTGGAGCCAGGAACTCGCCGAACCTACACACAAATATATACACATACAGTACATTATACAAATATGTGTGTACACACACACACAGATATATGCACGTAAAGTACATACAGATATACATATATATATATATATATATATATATAAACGTTACTTGTATGTAATTAATTAATATTTATATTTATTATAATATTTTTCTGTTCATCCATCATGCAGAATAAAAAAAACAAAATAATCATTGAGTTAATCAAAATAAGTCAAAACAAGAAAATTAGAAAATTATTGATTTACTTTTTTTTTCAAACTGATTTGGAGTACACTTAAAATTATGCAGGATTTACTTTTAAAACAATTTAATTTATAAATTGCTAGTAAATTTCACAAAATAAATAATAAAAATAAATCAACACATTTAATTCAATGAGAAAATGTTGAAGTAGAAAGACTGCAAAAGTATTTTCTTGTAAAAAAAAAATAAATACTTAATTTGTTTTATTACATATTTACATTTTTTTTTAATATAGTGTATTCTTTAATGTTCCTGAATTTTTATGTACCAGATTTTAAACTGGCTAAAATAAATAAATATGGGAACAAGTATAAGAAGAATATAATAATACTATATAAACATCTAACAATAAAGGTCATAAAACTGGGATTAACTCAAAAAAAGTATTAAAACATCATAAAACAATAGAAATAATACCTAATACAATATTATACAACATTTTCCTCACCTTTCTCGCTCTCTCTGTAATTGTAGGTGCTCTCTGTAATAATTTCTCCTGCAGAAATTCATTATTCTGCCAAACAAAGCAGAACAGAAAGATTAATATTTTTCTAAATTATGGTAATAACCACAATTTCACCTCAAATTCATCTCCTACTGGGCAATGATTAAAGACTGTTGACAGGGAACTCCATTCGCAAATATTTAGCAGCAAAACAGTAGTTTTTTTTTTAACCTATTTTTATTACAATTTATTTTATTATATATTTTATTTATTATACTATATTTTGAAAGATACCTTGTTATGTACTAATAGAAGTCTGACTCCTATAAAAAAAACAACTTTTTCAAACACCTGGAAAGTAGTCAGTGAGTTTGTTATATAAGGTTCTTACTGTTACATTTGAAGGACAAGCAGTTTTTAATACTAGGCTTGTTTGGGAGAGGGAACTTTCTAGCTCTATATGTGAGCAAAAATGGGTTAATATTAGTATGCCAAATTCATTTCAGTATGTAACTGTGCCAAGGTGATACAATTAAAAATTGTATCTGTGTAACATGAAATTTAAGTTTGCATTCACTGTTCTTTTCTAGCTACACCCCTGCATTTAGATTCCGATATAGTGTGAATGGATTCAGAAGACATATGGACTTCTTTTTGAGTTGCATTGTCCTGTTTTGAGTATAATAGTAGCAATTGTAATTTTTTGTAATATAAAAACATTTAAACATAATAAACGCATACAGATTTGCAAAAAAAACAACAACAACATTAAGGTGAATACATGAGTACTGAGTAACATGGACCAATCAAATAAAACAAAATAAAATAAAAAGTCCTGGAAGTAAGACTCTTACCTTGGCTTTCTGGAAGAATTTATGTTTTAGGAGTTCTAATGATGTTGGCCTATAAAGCAAACACTATTGAAATACAATTGCTGTAAATTTGTTTCTTCAGGCAATATCAGCTATAACAGTCATTAAAAAAAAAACTAAACAAAATTGTGACAATATTTCACAATATTACCGTTTTACTGAATTGTAAAATTCTCGTGCAGCTCTGATGAGCATGAGAAAGAGAGACATTAAAAAACACCGAACACAAACTTGTGCTTTTCACACATGACCCAACGAGATCACTGCGGCTCTACTCCGCACCTTTTCTCTGGGTCCTTCTGCAAACACAACGAGATCATTTTCCTCAAGGATTTCCCATATTTCTTCAACATCTCTTTATCTGTGATTCCGGTCTCAAGGCAAGGCGGATCATTCTGCAGGGTCAACATCAACACCTGCAAACACAAACACACCCAACATGCAATAAAACATGTTTCCCAGGAGAGCGATGCATGAGTGTCTTAAAACAGCTGGGAGATTCAATAGAGTGCATATGGACTGTATCTCCTGCTCTTTCCTCACCTTCATAGGAGGGTATTTGTGGTAAGGAGCGGCGCCTGTGGCCAGCTCGATGGCTGTGATCCCAAAACTCCAGATGTCTGCTTTGAAGTCGTAACCTTTCACCTGCACACAAACAGTCACAGATCTGTTTAACAAGAGAGATGCATCCATATGCCAGCAGTTACAGGCAATTTCACACCACACTGAAGTCTTTAGACTTTAAAAGGACAAAATAAGTGCTTTAATTGTCCATGTGATTCAGTGCACATACAGTGAGATGAAAATGCTTCTATTTGGAATTTTTCCAATTTAATACCATGTGATCTCAGGACCTTTGGCCCACTGTATCTTCTTCACTGGAATCAGGAATTGTGTGCATTTGTTCATCTGTACAACTTTAAATGAGTCCTGATTGTTGGGTGGGAATCCTTACCTGCTCCATCACTTCTGGAGCCATCCAACATGGCGTTCCCACAAACGTCTTCCGCACTTTATTTCGAGTCATGTCACCACCAGTGGCTAAGAAGGCACTTACACCGAAATCTAAAGATTAAAAAAATATGTACGCTGAAAATTCAGCTTTGCGTCACAGGAATAAATTACATTTATAATGCATTAAAATAGAAAACAGTTATTTTAAATTGTACAAATATTTTACAATATTACTGTCTGTAATTTATTTTTATTCAAATAAATGGGGCCTCGGTGAGCATAAGAACAGTCTTTTAAAATATTTTAAAAACTTAAATTTTAAATAAAATAAGACAAATAATTAACTGAAAAAAGCACTCTCTTCAGCCAGAAATACATCAAATTCTCTCTTTAAATATCACAGCAGTATGTGCCTTTTGCATTGTCTGGACTATAATGGGTATATTTCACTGTTAGGCAGAAAGTGCGTGCAGTTAAAGAGAAAGTTGGTACCTGCGATTTGCACTGATCCGTCCTCCCCCAGCAGGATGTTTCCAGCTTTGAGATCCCTGCGGACAAACACAGGGAGTCTGTCTTTAGACACACAAACAGCTGTGCAAGAATACAGATGTAGATCACTCAAAACGGCGTCTGTACTGACAATGTAACCCAAAAAAGTGTTTAATTAATGCACCACTAATGCAGCTAAAAGAACAGGAGTAACATTTTTACACAGGGTTCCTTATCACTAGACAAAAACATTTTCATGTGACAGTGGCATGAATATGATAAATGAAGCATAGTAAAGAGCCACTGACGGAGGATTCAATCAGAACGAAGTCATGTTTTATTATACTATAGGCATACAGCTTTGTGTATAGAAAGTGTACTAAAATGAAATTATTTTCAATTGCAATAAAAAAATATTCAAAATTCACCAGAAATGGTGTGCATTATTCTATATTAACTTAAAAGCGATATCACCCTCTCAATAATGTATTCAGAACCGTGGTGTGAAATTATATTAAAGAGTAAAGTCGCCGCTGGAACCAATAAGAATATATTCAACATGATTAAATTCAGCTCACATTAATAGGCAGTTGACTTTAATATATTATTTGCATCATTTATTAAATTAATTACAAGACAAATCCTGTGACTAGAGCCTTCTACAATTGAAGTGTAATTCTTCATGCATTATATTTGACAGTCCAGCTGGGGGCAGCAGAGATTTGAAGTATATTGAAGCCGCTGACCGACAGTAAAGTACATTCACTTTTGAACATAATGAGAAGACTTTGCTTCTTTTATCATAACAGTCACATTCTCTTGCCATGACGCAATCCAATTATGTGCTTCAGGGGTGCAAAACCATAATTGCAACCCTTTTGCAGTATAAAGACACACACACACACACACACACACAGACCAACATATTCTGAGAGGCACCAGTTATTGACTCCTGCTGGGCAAATCAAAACACACTAACACATGTCCACTCCAAACTCAAGCGCGTTTGGAGGCGTTCCTGAAGTGTAGCAGATGTTTGGAGACGATTAGAGTGGTTGGTAACACTCCTGCTGTCCGTGAGCATGACTGATAATTGCTTGCATATTTTTTTTAACACAGAGTACAGAGAGGAGAGAACACACCTGATTTGAAAAACTAGATATAAACATTCAAGAAAAAGATGCAGAGGGATGCACATGTGATTGATCTGTGTGTGAACACAGAACAAACAAGACTTCATATTCATATAGACTTTTATGTCGCAGAGGTTGAACAGATTGTTAGATGAAACCGCCTTCGTTTATTTTCTAATTGTGTATGTAAATGTGTATGTGTATATATATACATATATGTACATATATACATACATGCTCATCAATGCTGAAATTTTTTGAACAAAAATACAGGAAAAACATTTATATCGTGAAATATTATTATGGTATAAAATAAATGTTTTTTTATTTTAATATAAATTCAAATCTAATTTAATCCTGTGATCAAAGCTGAATTTTCAGCATCATTACTCCAGTCTTCAGTGACACATGATCCTTCAGAAATCATTCTAATATGCTGATTTATTATGAGTGCTGGAAACTGTTGTGCTGCTTAATATTTTTTTTTGAATCGGTGAAGCTTTTTTTTTTTTTTTTTTTTTTAGGATTCTTTGATGAATAAAAAGTTAAAAAGATGAAATGTTCCTGAATTAGGCCCAGAGAGGGCTTCTGTTACCGAGTCAATGTTCCTGACCAGAGTCCGGTGCAGGCTACAGCCTTTGTCCAGAATTCAGTACAGGTCCTAGCCTTTGACCACCATCCAAAGCTCGCCCCGGGGTCTTCCGCATGGCCTCCCGAAGGGTCAGCGCCACCATAACCTCCCGAACGGCCAGACCCTATTCACCTGTCAGTTACCTGCCACAGCTCCTGGACGCCCACCCTCACAGCCTGGTTAGTCTCTTTTTGGCATGAGGGGAGGTCCTGTCACAACTTCACCACCCAAGTCACCAGCCCAGTCACAATCCCAATCACCAGCCAGTCACCAGCTCAGTCACCCTACCACATTAAGGACTCAATTTTGCAGCATTAAATCCCAAGAATTGATTAGTCTAGCCTGTTTTCAATTAATGGAACATTGAAGGACACCTTCCATCCAATAAATAGCAATAAGCATTGTACGTTGGCACTTTTAATATGTAACAAAGTCTCTGATTTCAAAAATTTGTCCATTGTATTGCAGTATTTAAACAATAAATCCTGTTTTGGCGCTTTTGAATGTGAAGTGACAGACCGCTGTAGCGCCTCAGTTCAACAGATGCAGCAGTGCATAGCGTTCATCTCTTCCACATTAATACCAGTTTCAGCACAAAATAAACATGATTAAACAACCAAAGGTAAGTTAAAGAAAGAGTACAACTTCTATCTCGCGTAATTGCTCAATCAGTGTTTCAGCCATGCAAATATTTTAATATAGCGGCTTGTAAACAATGTCAAGTTACACCACATTTACCTCAGAAAACACCTATTAAACTCATTAGTCAGATAGTCAGAAAAATAAACTGTAGAGTTTAGAACTGTAGAAAGTTGCTAAATATATGCACCATATAACACATTCATTATAATTTTTACTGTTCTTCGATGTTGAATTTATGTTTGAATAAATCCATCAAGGTTTTATGACAGGCACCATTTAATTGTTTATATATATATATATATATATATATATATATATATATATATAAACAAATTGTGAAATTTTGGTTATTACCATAATTTAGAAAAATATTAATCTTTCTGTTCTGCTTTGTTTGGCAGAATGATGCATTTCTGCAGGAGAAATTAGTACAGAGAGCACCTACAAAAAAAGTATAAATATTGTTATGTAATTGTAACTTTTTTATTAAAAAACTTAAGAGTAATTTTAGCAGTTGTACATCAAATCACTCAATTTAACCTTCAATATTGTAGTAATGTAGTACCAACTGACTGTCATGCATAATTTACAGTATTAGTTGAGGTTTTTTTTCTTGAGTGAATTTGGCATGTACTGCTTCTGATGTGTATCCAAAATAATCTATATTGAATGAGTTTGTGAATGAGTGAAAATTTGTGAATCGTGAAATTTGTCTCAAAACCCAGCCCTAGTATGTGTGTGTGTGTGTATGTGTGTATTTATGTATATATATATATATATATATATTTAATTAGGGCTGTCATCGTTAACACGTTAATGGATGCAATTAATTTTACAAGCATTAACGCGTTAAAATAATTTATCACAGTTATCTCAAAATTACTGAAGCACAATTTATATTATAACCCTTTAACCCAATTTTGCTTCTCTGCTTGCAAAGATAATTTTAAGCCACTAAACTCTGGGAAAGTTTACAGTCCAATGATCCAGGAAGCAAATGCGTTCAAACAATCCGTCCAAAACAGTGCGAATATAAAAAAAAACAGGCCGATTACATTAGAGATGGCAGAGCTCTATCATAGTGATTGTCTCTGAAGAGTGTGAGCCGTACAGACTGAACGGATTGTCAACATCCCACCGATGTATGGCCAAATGAGACGCAAATACTTTTCTCAACTGGATAACCAGACTTGCTAGTAAAGTTTTGATGGATAAAGACTGCAATCAAGGTAAATACATACAGTAAGCATGCATGAATCGGTTATATCTAATAATGCAAGTGCTCTTGACGCACTGATCACACATTGTATTTATACACAGACATTTCCGTACATTCACGTTGTTTCCACACACATTCATGATAATGAATGGATCTGTTTACAGCAGTAGCTACATGCAGTCAGCAGGTGGTTGGTTTAGGCTTTTTTTTTTTTTTGGCATCTCCAAGTGGTGCTTTTCGGTATCACAACTTGACTTTTCAATTGACTTTTAATTACACTCCACAGATCCTACCCTAATCAGGTATTCAAAAACTTTCCAGAATGCAACTCCACCACCATATCAAACCCAGAGGGAACTAGGCAAACTGAAGAATGTCCGAACAAAAGCGTAACGGTTTCCTGAGATCTTAGCGATACAGATCACATACAGCACGAGCAATGATGTCACCCTCTGTGGGAGCCATGACGGCACGTTCTGGTTTCCCCAGCTGACACCCATAACAAAGAGAGTCTCAATGTGAAGACAGACCCAAAGAGTCCATTTGAGTCCAATCACACCAGAGCAGAGCATTGACAAACAGACTGTTCTTAAACTGGGGCCAGGGTGAAAGAGAGTTATTTTTATGCCCATCTGCTGGACTTAACAGGATGGTTAGTATGATAAAGAATTTTGCTGCTTCACTCCTTTTTGAAAACTGACTTCATGCCAGTGTCTAACTGCTTAATCGAGCGATGTGGAGGATAATGTGTGACTACCTCCTTGCTGCACATGCAACAAAAACCTCTTCACTTTTCTCTCATTGGATTCAGATTACAGGTCTGACACATGCTTAAAGTCTAAAGACTTTTGTGGCTAAACCTAACCACCCATACCTACCCTTACCCTAAAGTTACCCTTAAAACAATGCTAATATATTTTTAGTAGCAAAATCTGATAGGATCATTTTTTTTTTTTTTTATGGTGAACGCAGTAGGCAAAGCACACTTAAATGAATAAGTTAGTGAAATAATATTTTTCAGACATTTTTGAGACTTGAATCAAGCATATATTTTTTACTTTACAAATAAACGCAGCCTTTCTGAGCAGAAGAGACTTAGTTTAAAACATTAGAAAACATGTTGTAATTATTAATTATTATCTTATTATATTTTATTTTACTGAACAACAGTGAAATTACAATAACAACATTTATTAATGATGATGGAGTGCTTGCTTTTTCTCAGCTTTTATTTTGGCAGAAACCTCAATACTTCTTTTTGTTGACAAGAGCAGATTTATAAATGATTCTCATTATGAATTTGGGAAGACGTTTGTTGCACATATCACATTGTCAAATTTGTTTGTGTAGTAGATAATTCTTTCTCATTCAGTTTTAAATGGTTCCATACTGCCGTCATCTTTGCTGCTGTTTGACTGCGTCACGTCATTATTCGGTCTTTTTGCTTAATCGGTTTCCGAACTTACGGTGCATCTCTAAACCTCAACATTGGACAAAAATCAGGCTACATGATAAAACTCAGTCTATCTTCCAAAAACTGTGTCTGAAAGAAAATAGCAAGTACCTTTTTTTCAGACATCTCAAAATAACACTCAAAAGCTTCTAATAAGTCAAAAATTACCTCCCGTCAAACTGGCGGCGCAGCAGAAGCAAAAAGACAAGGTCTCCTTCATTGAGATTCAGAGTCAAGCTTGCAAGTCATGGGTACTTAACCAGACTAAAAGCCTGTGAATTATTTACACTGTCTGCTTTAACAGGCCTGTGCATTTGTAGAGGCAACAAGGGATATGAAAAAAGCAATTAATATAAAAAGGGAGAGACAGATGATTTAAATTAACCATCAGTGAGTCATCACCGCTAAGACAGTATTGACGTCTGAAGATGAATGTCTCTGATAAACTAGCAAAGGAATCTTTGATGAGCTTAGTAAAAGACTGCCAATGAAACGGCTGTATATGCTCAGCCTGCATCAACTGAGATTTGTATGATTTCAAGATTTAGTGATAAAAGACTGAAGGGTACGAATTAGACTGGGACGGCTCCCTCAGTTTTTCCGTGGATTTCCATTTGGAAACTTAAGCAGATGTTGATTCTGAACAGAATTCATTAATTCCATCATTCATCGCCTAAGATTAAGCTGATTAAATGGAGTCTCAGTCCACAGGCATCCGACAAACCTCCTTTGTGTTGAAACCGGTCCAGTCTTGTTTTTTCTGTAGCACGCTAAAGATATATTTTTATACTGTACAACACCAAGTCTGTACAGCACCATAAATTATAATAAAAGTGGTCCATATAAACTTGTGCTCTACATTACAAAACTTCTGAATCATATGGTGTTATTTGCACGAAAAACAGGCCAAAAGTCTATCCCAAATATTTGGACTAATTAAGAACCAGATTTATAATAGTGGGTTCATCTTGTCGAGTCAAAGTCGAGTCCAAGACCTTAACCAGTCGAGTTTGAATGGGAGATGTTTTTTATGTCTTGATATTTTAATTTTATGTTGTTAGTTTTTTGATTCAACTGTCCAAAATGTCTGTGTCAAGTTCGAGTACATATCTAACCGAACGTACATATCCATCCAAGTTTATTCATAATAAGTCCAAGAGTCCAAATTCCTCAGCTCTGCCAGAATGGTCCAATTTATAAATAAATCATTCTTTCAAGCCAGTTCTTTTCAACAAATAAGTTGATTTGGTTCACAAATTGGACTGAATGTTTCATTCATTCATTTTTAGTTATTCTGTCATCGCTGGAGTTTCAAAGATGTGGTCACTATTAAAAAGCAAGCTGTGTGAATCTTCTTCTAAATTCTCCTTTTGTGTTGAACAGAATACAGCATATGGTTTAGAAAATCAAGCGGATAATGACATTTTTAAGTCAAGTGTTCCAAAACTTTTCCAAAAGTGTATTACCTGTGGATCTGTCCATTTTTGTGAAGGTACTCAAGACCCTGAAGGACCTCTTTCAGCACAGTAGCTATACTGGGTTCATCCAGTACACCGTTCTTGTGTTCCCCTTTTGAAATGATGTGCTTTATAACGTCCAACACAGAGCCTGCAACAAAGACACACAGAGAGATGTAAGTAGACAACGTTATACCCTCAGTAAGTGCAAACACTAGAAGAGCATCTGTGAAGGTCACATGCTACATTCTAGGGCGTTCCGTAGCTGTAAGTTTTTTCAAGAAGGTAAGACACAAATTTCATGATCTACAAAAATTGGCTCTGACTGCTTCCCAAGAATGTTTGTTGTCTTTAAAAACATTTTTTTTTGTGTTGTTTATATATATATATACACACACACACACACACACACACACACACGTTAATTTTATTATTTGACAATATTATTTTAACCCTAAGGAACAGAAATTTGGACACCAAAGAAACATACAGTTGGAAAACAATCTGTTGATCTTTATTTTTCCCATGACATTTAATTAAGGCATATTCAAGAGTCCATAAGGAGAATGTTCCATCAGCAACTTTATTAACCAGTTAGACAGATTTTTTTTTAGCTTGGAAAATGGCCAAAACCTCCCGCAAACTGAAAAAAAATGCTCCTGAAGGAGGTAAACAGCAAAACCAAAAACTGCTGGTCTTGTCTCCATTTTTCAGAGAACGCTGTGAAAAGCCTGATTTCAGACATTGGTAAGACAAAGATAGTCTATTCATGCAACCGCTCTAGAGTTGTAATTAGTGGCCGACGGATATTGTTTTTTTTTGACAGCCGATGCCAATATCTTGGAATGCAGGGGGGCGATAGCCGATATAAAGCCAGTATAATTTGTAAAAAATTTGAATACATTTTTAAGAAATTTGAAATCATTTGACAGTGGATTAAAAAACAAATCTGTAAAATAAACATAATTATACTTTAGATGACAAAGTATTTTGCACAAATTATATTTAATAAAAATATAATTTGGAAGTATACACTGTAACCAGCAGGGCACTCAGTATTCTGGGAAGTTAGTGTGCATTTGAAATCATATTTTTCTAATAAAACCAGGGTAGCACTCATTTTACATACAGCACACAGTGAAAATGACATGAATATAACAGTGGGCAAATTCATCAGGCACAGCATAATTAGAAATCACGAGTTTGAAGTTTAAAGCACTCAATTGGCATGGACCGACTGTCACACAGAGAACATGTGTGGATAAAAAATGCACACTTCACAAAATTTCACAGCTGGATTCGACTAAGTTTGCAAGGTTTGAGAAATTAAATTGCTATTACTAATAATATAAAAGCAATCTTTATAATACTTTTTGTATTGTATTGTAATCTAATTGTTATCTAATTACAGACTTCTATTCATTTTAGACAGAACTGTTAACGCTGACAGTGAACAAGAGGGAGAATGTGAGCACTGTGAGCTCAGGCGCTGCCTTTCCCAGCACAAAGAAAAATGAATATTAAAAATATTAAGCAGCACAATTATATTCAACATTGATAATCATAATGCAAAATGTTTCTTGAGCACCCAATTAGCATACTAGATCGATTTCTGAAGGATCAACATTGAAGTCTGAAGTAATGATGCTAAAAATTTAGCTTTGCTGTCACAAGATTAAACTACACTTTATGACATTAAAATAGAAAACAGTTATTTTTAATTGTAACAATATATAAAGCTCATTCTACTTCCATGGATTAAAAAGGGCACCAATGACCTCCAAGTGGCCTGAAGGCTGTTTCATAAAAAACTCAAATAAGTGAGCATCCGGATGAAAGACAAACAAGACAGCGAAAGCGCGTGTGTGTAGTCATGTGTATGGCATGAATCCAGCGCACTGCTGACTGAGCCAACAAAACATCAGATTTCAGTGACACCTACAGCAGCCTAATTCTTAGAGAAAGCCAGAGGGCGAGAGAGAGAGAGCTTGGGAAATTATGCTACATTAGTTTACAACCCTGTGTGGGGCTGATTGGTGGGGCTGTTGAGTCAAACCAGCAAACATGCTTCGTGTCGGGACAGGAGGGATAAAAATGTACTAAGTTCCTACAACTCCTCTCAATATCTCTAGCTCTAGAGTTAATATTAACATAAGCACACAGTTTACCCAAAAATATACAAATCCTTTCATTATTAACTCATCCTCATGTTGTTACAAACCACATGACTTTCTTCTGTGGAAAACAAAGGGGGCTACTTAGCAGAATGTTCACGTTGCTCTTTTCCATACAATGAAAGTGAATGATGACCTTGTGTTGTTATGCTACGAAAAGCACAATAAAAGCTCTCTGAAAATACGATTTGACAGATATATTTTCATATAATAACTTTGAAATATAGTGCACAATTTTGGTGAGTCCCTTTTTAGGTCACTTCTAATTATATGGAAAACAGCAACTTGAACATCTTGTTGGAGAAAATCATGAAATCATATAGGTTAATAGGAATACGAGGACCAAAAAAATCCCCACAAAATGGCTTTTTTTTGAATGAGCTAATACTTTAACTTTGAATGTAAGCGACTCATCAACAAAACTCGCCCCGTGTTGGATCCCAAGAATGTTGCTCGTCCCTGAATGCCTCAATCATGTGAAGCCCCATGCTGAGGTATGATTGAGATGTGGCCATAAAAGCTTCTATTTCATTAAATACCACACAGATCAATTTGTGTCTTGTTCACATAAGCCAAACCTTCTTTCCAAATGCTTCTTTTCAAACGCAAGTAACGTGATGATGTGCCACAAAAACATTCTTAATATTTTCTTCTTTGATGAAAACTATCACCAGGAAATCTCCCAAATGCCCAGTCTGTATTTCCAATTATGCTTCCACAACAGGAAAAGAAAATGACTCTTTGTTCAACAGTTGTCAGACTATCAGACACTGCTGGCTTCCTAAGGATCCTGCATTGGCGTGGGTGGAACATGCCATGTCGTGCCCACTGGGCGAAAGGGCACAAAGCCATATGGGGCCGATGGTGAAGGAAAGATTACTCCAAGAAAATAAGGGTGGAGGAGCAGAGGGAATAAAGGAAAGATAGGAAGCATCTGTTGGCTCTCAGTAGGCTGTGACTGCAGGCACAATGCCATATTTCAAAACATCATGCTTAAAATCCACAAGACGGCCAAAGCTTTAGCTTAAAAGATTACTGCACCAAAAATGAAGTTGGCTTAAGCTTTTATTATTTAAAATTCTACAGTGATTTTTTTTAAATGTATACAAATGGCATTTGCTTTGTAGAAAGAGCCATTTACATCCAGTACAGAACAGGGGTAACAGCCAACAATGTGAGCTGAAGTTACTAACAAATGCTGTTGAGAGGACGGAGAGGACAGCCTCTTCTGTGATTTGAGTTAATGAATGTATTGATCGTATTCCTATCTCACATACCTTTGTACCCAACAAACATGGCAGGCATGAGAAGCTCGCTTTCTTTTTTCCAGCCTTCCTGTAAATGAAAATTCAATTCCGGCCTTCCTGTAAAATTCAATTTAAGGCACTTTATCTTCCCGGTACAGGAAAGCATAGAGTAGACAAGAAAGGGGAGGAAATGTCAAAGTATTATTTTGCTAAAAAACATACAATTTTCGTAGTAAACCAAATTTTTTAGATCATTTGTTTTGTAGTTCTTTCCTAAAAACACTTCTTGTGCTGACACTATGCAATGCCACGAGCAGCTTCATGCAAAATCACATTCTTATTTACATCATGACTTCCAACAGCTGTCAATGGGAATATCCCACACATCACTCTCAAGATGGGACGGTTAAATCCACAGAAGTCACATTTCAAGGACAGCTTCAGGCCACCACCCAACAGATGGCTCTGAGCAGTATGTCTTTTTAACTGTTCACTGAAGGGGACGGACACATTTTTATCTTCATAATCAAAGGGACAGATCATCGAAAAAGAACATTGGAAGAACTTACTCATCCTCATGACTTTGTTTATTTTTGTGCAAAACACAAGAGGAAGCTATTTTAAGTCATGTTTTATACCTATTTTAAATTCATACAATGGAAATCAATGGAAGTCAAACAAGCATTGAATTTCATTGAATCAATAATAATAACAATAATACAAAAATACATTTTAGCAAGGTACATTTAAGACTTTTAAAGCCCTTTTATAAGACCAAGTAAAGAAAATGTAAAGAATAAATCAAAAGGAAAAAAATGTCAATATGGTAGCTTCCAGTAACTTCCAGTTCCAAAAAATGTCCATTATTTCCATTTTAATTACATTTTAATTCATTTTATAAAATAAAACAAAAAGGTTTAAATACCCCAGGAAACAACTTTTACTGTAACCGCAAAAAAAAAAAAAAAAAAGTGTTCTACTTCAAAAGCATGCACTTACTTTAAGCAAAATTACATAAAATGCTTGATGTAAATAATATAAATGTAACAAATAAATGTAACTGTAACAAATGTAGAAGACAATGCTGTTTTTTTTTTCAATTTATCAAAAAAAAACCTGAAAAAATATTCTCAGCCCTTTTATCACTGAATCATTCATTCAATTGATTCGTTTGAATGGCTGAATCATTCAGGAATGAAGCAAAGTGACTGTCTTTATGAATGGGTAATCATGAATCACTCACTCACTAGATTCGTTCAAAAACACACTTTCATTCATGAATTAAACACACCACTGTGTTTGCTTTTAGAGATGTGAAGCGGATGAGCTGTTACTTATTTGGAACTATTTTTGTTGATGAAATAGAGCAAAATCAGGCAGTACATGTTTATTGAATTGCTCCATTAAATCAATATCACATTTGCAAACTCCCTTAATAACTATTAACTGCTGTCACTCTCCTTATCTCAATAGGCGCGCAGAAAATGAGAGCATGCAAGCTCTGCGAGTTCTCAAGACTCAAAAGCATGTGCAAATGATACGTTCCGTCATCTGTCATCGCGTTATAAATGCGGAACCTGCGGGAATCAGTAGAATTGTTATTAATAGCCGCAATCCTGCACCGAAATTCAAGTCCTGCTATGTGTTTTCTGCTAATAACCTGACTGTAAATGATGCGAGTGGTGTTGTCAGTGAGAAGCTTCAGCCGCTGCAGGGATGGTTTTTGTTTTGCCGCTATATGTTTCTTCCCCCCCCTCATTTTTTCCAATTGATGGAAATCTGTCACAGTGACGGAAAACTCTCATCTCTGAGTTGTATTATGTATATCATACTGCACCACAGTAACATATTTCTGATAATTTCTTTAAACTAACCCAAACTTATATTTTGACGGGTTGCCATGAGAAACTTGTTTCTGTAGCCTATGTAAATGAAATGACGATAATTTTACTCAAATGAAACTGTCAAATACTCATGAAGTGACTCTTAGAGAGAATCAGAGCAGTTCTGGATATGTTGTTCCATGTATTTATGTCCTCAAGTAGAGAGACGATTTTAATGACGATTTTTTAGATCCCTATTTTAATGATCTTAAAGCGAAGTGTAAAGTGCACGGCACAGGTGCACTCAGGGTGTGTCCAAATCCACTTTTGCTATTTTAACGATGGAAAAACGGTTGACGCACATAATGTATATATATTTAATTAGCTTACAAAAAATGATAATGCATTAAAATCCTTTAATTTTTTATATTTGGCATGTTTGTGTGCTGCTGTGCGTCCCTTTGTTTAATAAGAAGCATGTATGTGCATTGTGGACCCGCCTATACGAACACGCTCTTTAAATAAAGGAAAAATATTGCGCCAGGCTGTAGACCTGGTATAAGTTGGTCTATGGCGCAGTCTATTTTCAGCTCCTTAAAATAGCAATGCAACAGCAATGCGCCTGAACACACCTCTTTTTTAGAACAGCACGCTGTGGCGAGTGGGGCCGGGCCGAGAGGCGTGGGAACGAGGAGTGAGGCCAGGTGTAGTGATTGGAGATGAGCTACACCTGCGCCCCACCGCCGGTATCAAGTCCCACGTAGGAGATGGAAGGATATAAAACTGGAGCGACTATAGTGAAGGACGAGAGAGGAACAGGCCTGGACAATATTTTATGTTTGCTTTTTATTTTGTGCGCACCAGTCGTCCGTGAGGGGCTGGTGCGCTGTTTTGTGTTTATTTTTGAATTATTAAAATGCTTAGAGCTGGCGAGGTATGTGCCGCCATGGACGCTCGAGGCGGTGGGCTGGAGCGAGTTGCCTGGGACGGGAGGGAGCGAAGGAGTCGGCGCCGTTCGCCAGGGGGCTGGAGCCTGCTGCCTCCGCGATGGAATCCGGAGGGGCAGGGAACGGGGGACTCCTGCCGACTGCCCAAAAACCGGAGGAGCCGTCACCGTCCAGCGGGCGGCGTGGAGGGTCGTGCCATCCGCCAAGGGCCATCCAGTGCCACCGCCGGGCACCGCGGAGGAGATCGCCCAGCTGGTGGAGGGCCGAGCAGCAGTGCGTCTGGGAACCGGATTTTTTTTTTTTTCTCTCTCCCCTCTCTCGTCTCTGTCGCTCCTCCTTCCATCTCCTTTTCTCTCGCCTCGTCTGTCCTACCCCAGGTTCCCGCAGGTCCCCGTGAGCGGTCCCCCCCGGAGAGAGGGGGGGGGGGGGGGGATGGGTGGGAGTAGAGCGCAGTCTCGGGAGTACCCCCCAGCCTGCGAGGGGCGATGGGGGTATGTGGCGAGTGGGGCGGGGCCGAGAGGCGTGGGAACGAGGAGTGAGGCCAGGTGTAGTGATTGGAGATGAGCTACACCTGTGCCCCACCGCCGGTATCGAGTCCCACGTAGGAGATGGAAGGATATAAAACTTGAGCGACTATAGTGAAGGACGAGAGAGGACCAGGCCTTGGCAATATTTTATGTTTCAGTCGTCCGTGAGGGGCTGGTGCGCTGTTTTGTGTTTATTTTTGAATTATTAAAATGCTTTGATTGTGCGCCGGTTCCCGCCTTCTTCTTCGATGAGTATGGAGTTTTTAATATTATTACACACGCCTATGGGCAAACAAATGGGTGCAAATGCATTTTATAATTAAAAGATATGGCGCTGGATTGGAAAATGTGAACGGCGCCGGACTGAAACTAACAAACATACTTGCGATAGGGCCCTTATTGTGTGTAGAAAACAAAACCGCGCTTCTGTGCCATTTACATAGACAGAGACATGCAGAACATGCTGGGTTCCTATTTAAATAGAATTTTGATACCGATACAAGTCTGGTTTAAGTCTACTGACCTACCTTTGATTATTTAATCCAAACTTTGACAAATTCCGTGACATTCCACGTCATACAGTAAATTCGGCTCATGACTCCCAACAAGTCAGATGGGCGGTGGGCAGAGATTGTTTTAGGCCAGTGAGTGGTGAGTTCTGACAGGGTGCATCATAGCCAAATAGCGTGTTTCATAATTAAGTTATTTTATTGGTGAATCAGTACTGAAAATGTCCAATAACGTTAATCATAAAAATGCTTAATATCGGCGCTGATAATCGGCCGGACCGATAATCAGTGGACCTCTCAATCTGCATCACAAGTTAACATATCATGATTTAAAAATGTTTCGATATTTGTACTGGAAAACAAAACATTGAGGAAAATATACATTTTTATTTTTTTTTTTATGAGAAAGATGTTCAATAATTTTGTATGCAACATTTAATGCCACAACTTTGTGAATCTAAACTTCCTGCTCTGATTTAGGACCTTGTTTGTGGAAGGGCGAATTAAGAAATCCTGAATCCATAGATGTTTGAGTAAATGATGACAAATCTCACTTTTAACTGAACTATACATTTTTTACTCAATAAAAACACAGCAGCGGTTGTGAATCAATTAGATTTAAACGAGCTGCCTGACCCTCTTGATGAGAGAGACATTGTTATTTAAGATGGTGCCTGCTGTGATGTGCCCGATGTGCCGAGAGGCCAGCTGTGAGACGGACGCCTGCGTGCTTCTTTGCTACCTTCATATTTAAGACAGGCAGCTTGCCACCTGGGCATCTTCAGCTAGCAGAAGCCGAAGGAGGAGGGCACGGCAGCTGATGACAGGCGTAAAATGAACAGCGATTATCCAGACAGAGTGATCTCAGCTCTGCACCGAGAAAAGAAAGGCTGTGTCCCACGGCTGTCAGTGTCAGCACAAGCCAGACTATAATCTCCCTGTCCAGCGCTTGGCTGCGTTTGGAACAGAACATTACACGCTGGCTTGAAACATATCATCAAACTCTCAGCAGTAGCTTTACGCAGTGGGGTCGGGGAAGCTCTGCTGGAGCTTAAGGGTGCAATGAAATCAGGCTCGGTTTAAAACTTTGAAATAAAACCATTTACAGTCACTCAGCACCTCCACAACTCCCCCCAAAAATAGAGAAATTCCTATGTGCTGTACGTGTCTTAAGAGAAATCTTCAAAACAAGATTGACAATATTGTAAAACTGAATAGCTTGAAAACAAAATATGTTTTGTGATCATAAAAACACAAAAAGAAAATAGTAAAAGATAAAAAAAGAAATTATTGCAATAGTTTACACTAAAAATTTAATTAAAATCAAGCAAAAATAACATAATAGTAATTTTAGATTAAATTGCAACTTTTGAATTTCAAAATCAACATTTATAGCCGTTTTCCTTACGGAACTTACTTTTAACATTAAAATAACTTTAAGTGTATATATTCGTTTAATTAAATCACTGATAACGGCATAAAGCCATAGCTATATTTCGGTTTAATTTTGATTAATCATGCAGCTCTACATGATCATCAGGATCAGGATCATCAAGAAATCCTGCATAGGCTGCCGCAGCACTAATGCATCTGCTGTAATTATCAGCGGTCTGTGATTTACTCTGTAGGGGAGCCCCTGGCAGACTCCATTATCATTCTAACGGGTCATTTGAGATCCTAATCAGAGGCTGGTACTCAAAACTGAAATACAAAATGTTAACAACAGAAACCATCCATATATTTAGACAAGCCTCAAAAAGTCAAACAGTGTTTGATAGATGAAGGACTGTTCCATGATCTACACACACTGTATATGGATACAGCCAGCAAAGAATGTTCAACGTGGGTGAAACAAACTTGGTCACCATAGTAAATTACATTAAATTCAAAGCCAATGAGAGATGAAAATCAAGTGTTCTGATTGGATGAAAAGAACAGGTGGGAGGGACTTACCACCACTAAGCAGCTTCATGACCAACCACAGCTCATCCTTCACCACGAACGAGGTGTAATACGACACAATGTTGGGATGGTGACACTGACTCATTGCCTGAATCTCTTTCTAGAGAAAGAGAGAGAGAGAGAAAAAAAGAGACAATCACTCTTCACTGACACAGTAACCTGATTTAATCAATATCCTTTCTAAATGATTCAGAGTGTGCAATAATTGGATACAACAATAATTTGCTTCTTCAGGAGAACACAAAACTGCATTACAGCAAATGGTCTGTGAATACAGTCATATAATATGTGGTTCAGAATGCACTGGGCCTCATGGCTTAACTGAAATAACTGTGGTGCCTCACAATGGTGCCATTCCAGATCTGAATTAATATTTAAACAAGTCTGGCTCAGTTGCACAGTTGGCAAACCTTCAGCGTCGGTGCAGATATTTACGTACTTCAGGTGAAATAGTAGTTTTTATTAGCTCACTCACCGCAAAGCACGTACAAACTGTAAAAATAAACAACATCCATCCAAGCGTGCTGTAAACACCATGACACCTTCATCTGACTGCCTTACAGCCTGTTCCAAATAACCAAGGAATCCAAATAAATGGGTGTATATGTTACTGTCAATATCCATCAGAAAAACGCCATCGCTAGATTGATTTTTTGGCAATCAAAAACAGAAGGAAAGACATGCAGTTTTCCTCTTCATCCCCTGTTTATTTGTTGGTCTTTCCAGTTAAAGTGAGACCCTTGCAGCTCGGAGAGATTGACAGCTGAGGTAATGTTGGGACTGCAGCCGAATCCATCACTCTGAGCTTTCCCTGACTCATTTGATGGTGGGGGCTTACTAATGATATTACAAAGCAATTCTATTTTGCTGTCAGGCCCAGGCTTGTTCAATTTGTTACATGCAATGCAAAGCAATCAATAAGAGAAACTAAAAACACTGCAGAATTAAGGTGAATGAATGGCCACATGACTTCATACCTTCAGACCGTCTTGTGCTGTTTGTTAAAATAAATGGGGACCAGAGCTTCAAATGGGATGCAAAAGCACCATAACATTGATTACACTTATATAGAATAAAGTGAGGCTTTTTTAAATAATAATAATAAAATAGCATCAGAAAATATGCAAGAGCATTTATAAAAGTGCCCATTCACTGTAGTCACATGGAAGAGTGACTTGTAAAATGTATTTTCATAGATTTTTTTTTAAATCTGTATGTTTTTTATTATTTTTTTTTTAAAAATAAACCAATAAAAATATAATTAAACTAAAACGAGCATAGCCTCAAAGATCATAAAAGGACCCTTTCAATACATTTGCATAAAAAAACTGCTTAATTTAATTTTATTTAATATCTGCAAAACAAAACAGCTTGAAATGGGATGAGAAAGCACCATAAAAGTGCCTGTTCATTTCAGCTACGTGAAAAAGAGTGTTTTGTTTAATAAAATAATTATATTTAATTGTATTCATTAAAATAAAAGACTGGGACTCCCAAATGAATGGGACGGGTTGCAGCAGTCTCCTCCAATATTTAGATAAAAAGTCAATAAGAAAACATGCCATTTCAACTTCTTGAAAAACAACTCATGGCAATTGCACTTTCCAAGTCGTGTCCTCAAATGACCCTGTGAACATGAGTCGTGTTTTCCACTGACCCAAAAAAATAAGCGCAATTATGTCTGCCAGTCAACACAAAGCTCTTCCCGTGCCAAAACTGTGGGGTTACTGACACCCCAACAGTGGGCCACTGGGTATGTCCCACCCCTCTGTCCCAAAGCTGGACTTGATTCAACAATTCAGTCAGCTTTGGCTGGCTCCGCAAAGCCTGTGTCCAGTTCCACGATGGACACCAGGTTGAGGGCGTATGAAAACAATAACACACAGGGCGGGCTTTGGATGTTCACTAGCTAGTGTTCCATCTGCATTCTCACAGTAGAAGCCGAAGGTCATCTCAGCTTGGCTGGCCAATTTGTCTACCCTAGAGAGACAAAGCCAATCACCTAAACAGCGAGGGTGACATCAAGAGACTGTTTGCCACCCCATTCGTGTACATCCAGAGGACAATGAGCAAAGAAAAGCACTGAGACTCTTTGTCTGCGGTTATGTCACTGCCTTTCTGCCTCCTGAAAAAACGCTTTCCTTCTTCCTCAGGGCAAATTTCTCACTCAATATATGAGGTTCTCCAGTAAACATTTCCATTTGAATTAAAATAACGTTAAAGCCTGGGGTAAACCTTTGTGAATTTGGTTATTCAGGCAAATTCTGGATTGAAACTATCCAAGTACTTCAAATCTAAACTATGGCAATGACAGGGGAAAAGATCTAGGATGATGACCTGCTATCATCATTTGGTGTCTTCAGTTTTCAGAAGAATACAGAAGAGATATCTTAATGATTCAACAATCACTTTGACCCACTGATATTATCACATTGCCCTGATCCCTTATGACCCAAACACACAGTTATGCCAACAGAAAAAAAACAAGCTTTTTTTCCATTAGCTTGAAAACCAGGTTAAAACGAGTCAGCAGGATATTTAGCTGATTCACTGTCAGAAAAAGCACAATCAATTTTAAGAACATTTCCTTTGAGATCGCTAAAAGGAAAATTGCTCTCCTGCAGAAATGTATCAGAAACTGTTAAATCACACAAAGTAAATTTCAGCTACCTTAAAGAAGTGGCTGCATGCTTCGGCCAAAAAATAAAAATAAAGAAATAATAATAATAGCTATTTTAACAAGTATTACCATAGCAGTTTAATCTTTGATATGATTATCATTATTTGATAATTTAACATCTTTTACTGCTGATAGTATGGTGATACAATCTATAATGTACAGATGCAAAAATGTTATAATAATAATGATAACTGTGATTTATAATAATAATAATAATTGTAATTGTAATGATAATAATAATTATAAGTGGTACAGTTGCAGAAAACTTAAGGTTGAAATAAAAAGTTTCTCAATTCATTGTTGCAATAAATAAACAGTAAATAAATTTAAATGTAATACAAACTTGTTATTTATTATTAACTACTCAAACATACTGTACATATGTAAAAATATAATGAATATGTGCTAGTAAAAAATATGCTTTTATTTTCCCTTGAGCTGACTATCTGCCATTTATGGGGATTTAATGTCTTTCCTGGGATAAATGTATTGTTATGTTCAAGCTGTTTTATTAACCTCAGACTTGGTTTCATATCAAAAGCAACATCATTATAATTACTGGATGGGATGAGAGCCACAAACAATGTTTAGCGAAGTTTTGTTCACTCATCAACTGAAACTGATGAAGCCATGTAGGCAGCTAATCTGTATAGGAGAAATGAAGCACTGTCATCTGACGGAATTAGCAGTCACTGAAGTCTTGTGATTCGAGAAGGCCTTGCGGAGCTCTTGTCACGTCCCTGTGGAATAAACGCTGCAGTGATACACAGTGGGCTCACTATAAATTCAACTTGACGTCAGTGGCACTGACAGGATCGCAGCTCAGCCAGAGAGCAAAATTGTTCCTCCCACCACAACAGAGTCACACGACTGCTGCGTTGGGACTTGTTCGGACTGTCCTGTTCTTTACTTCACAGCTATCTGGGCTGCTCCTTCATGTTGGGAAGAACTAGAGCATGCTATACTCCAACTCAAATCGGCCTGATCAGCAGTGAAATAGACTTAAACCTCTGGAAGGAATTTCCTCCGAGTGCAGCTCTTGATGCAGATTGTATGCAATATAGCTGCCTGCTGCTCCTGCTCATTACAGGAGCAATCGGGCTTTAATTGAATGCCTCCTCTGTGTTTAAAAGAGCGCTCAGCAGATCATAAAGGCAGCGAAAGCACTGGAGGAAACCTGAACTTCTAAATTTCCAAGTGACCCTAACTCTTCAAGTATCTCCCTTTAACTTTCACCTAAATCATTCCCAAAGGTTTACTTCAGTTCAGCTGGAAGAAAGTCTCCATTTACTGAAATCACTGAGGGCAGGACTAGGGATAATATCAGCCACGACATTGTAAGACACCTGGATGTGGGGAAAAATTGAGTTTCTGGTAGCCTCCTGCAGTGAGCTTGTAAATCGGCAATATGAGCTTTCCCAGTGAACGACAAAATGTGCTCCACCTGGTCACGAGGAACAAAAGTATGACCTTTTGAGCTCCTTGAGGAGTTGACAGATGAAGTTAATAAGCGGAGAAGGGGAGAGGATTTGTGGAGAAACCTAAGGACTCATGAATGGAAACTATATAAACTACTTGGCTGTAACTTGACAAGAATGTAACAAAAAGGCTAACTGGGAAACTTTTAAACCGAAATTGGTTTTTTACACTTGGAAGAGAGCCAAAAAAGTTCTTTAATGATTGGGATGAAGTCTTCTATTAGGCAGTGTTGTGGTTCACAAAGACATCCAAGGGAGAATTCTGACTTGGAAATAAAATCTGTCATAAAACTGGAAAACAACACAGGGAATCCCTTTGGTCCAGTTAATAATGGTTTCCAGGCAATCTGGAAATGGTAGAATATGTGTGTCAACTCCTTTTATTGTATGAAACAGTTCTGATTCTAATTTAATAAGAGTGCGAACGCACACATTTACACAAGCGAAAAGTTTGTGGTTGGTAGGTTAAGAAATGAATCAAAACAGTTATTTTAATTTCTAATAATATTTCACAATGTAACTTTTTTGCTGTAGTTTGATCTGAAGTTTAAATGTAGCCCTGGTTAAAAAAAAATAGTACCAAGCACAAATGGTAGTTTACTTACAAATATACTTTTTTATTAATTTTTTTTATAATTTTAAGATAAAAAATAGGATACTTCAGCTAACATACATGCAGACATTTAAGAACTGAGTCATACTAAGTAAATGTACTTACTATATGGTTAGGTTTAGGATTAGGGTTTGGATTAGGGATACTTGTATGTAATTATATTACTATGGAACATATCGCCCAACACCAATACCAGAACGCTCTAAACTCAACATGAAGGGGATTTCACAGCCCATTTGACCTTCATACTCATGCTAATATCTAGTATGTTCAATGCAATACTGTTTAAATATGTGTAAACAGGTTCAGTACCAGGAGCTCATCCATGCTGGTCTGGCATTTTTCCAGATTGATGCGTTTGATGGCGACCTTCTCCTTCCTGGGCACACAGTAGGCAGCCTGGACCACAGCTGTAGCTCCGCTTCCTATAATATACAAGAATGCATGTTAGAATATATCAGGAGCTGCATTGGAACGTGACAAATCAGGACAAATAGGAGAATGAAGACCTCTATCTAGTGTTGTCAAAAGACCCAGTACTTCAGTATCATGTCGGTACCAAAACAATGAAAATGTTACAGTACCAGATTTTTTAAAGTACTGGAGGTACAGAGCATCAAACTAACAAAACACTTTAAAACACAGACACCCAGACCAAATGAAAGAATTCAAGCAGGTAAGATTCATTGCGTTTCCCATGCATTGATTTATTTGTGGCGATCTGCCACAATATCAAAACTAACCCTCACGAATAGATTTTCCAAAAGGCTTTGACTTCGTTGAACAAAAATTAGCAATGCACGAGTCAAAGTGTTTTTATATCACTGTATTTCTGAAGAAAACTTATGGTCTTCAGAAAATTATGTTTTCATCTTATATTTCATCTTGCTTGTAATGCCTGAACAGTATTTTTGAGCGCAGGCTCTGGGCTTATCTGATTACTAGGGGTGGGCGGATCGATCTAAATATCGATAGTATCGATGCCAACACTGGTATTGGTATCGGATCGATACAATTGTAATTGAATCGATATTTTAATTTAAATATCTCTCATCTACGCTCATTATACTTTGCTCGTGTCTGCTACCTCTACAATCCTGAACAAACACTGCTTTCACATCCTGGCCCACTTTGCTACTCCTCCCCCTCCTGCTGCTCTGCTGTGATTCGTTGTTGTGTCGTCACGTGACTCACTGACACAACACGCTGAAGAGCAGCAAACAGAGAGTGAGCAAAGCTGAAAGCACATTCAGAAGGGGGATCAGGGAATGTAATTGCATAGGTATATTTGTTCTTCAGTAATAATTTTGTGAACTTTCTTTCATTTGCTTTTAAAACCAGAAAAAAGGGAGAGATTTTTTCATTCTTTATTTTTTTATTTTATTTTAAAGGCTGTCAAGAATTCATTCTATAGTGCCTAATAACTAATAATTTTGTGGACTTCAATACATTAATAAAAAATATTGCCTAAATAATTGATCATTCATTCACCTCAGAAATAATGACATAGACCTACTGCACTCCCCCCACACAAAGAATTTATTTATTTTTTATTTTTATTTTTTTTACTAAAAAGTATCGTATTGGTATCGGTATCGGCAATACTGTATTTGGTATCAGATCAATATCAAATTTTGCGGTATTGCCCACCATTACCTGATTGCAGCCGTTATCAGGAAAACCGCGCGCTCTACAAGCACCTCCCTACTGGCAGAGAATGAATTTGGCATATACCTGTATATGCCGCTATAAATATAGTGTGAGTCTTTTCTGTTACGAATATTATTAAATATTTTAATTTGAATGTCGGATTGAAATTAATGCTGTAATTAGAGTGGTTAATCATTAGCAAAAACATGGCTAACGGTAATATAATGAACAGTAGAATAAATTTTCTTAACTATTTAATGCTCCTATAACTTTTATTATTCATTTAATCATTTATTTTATTTTATTCATTCATTAGGGTAAAAAAAAAATTATGATATTTACTATTTTTACACACCAGAGGCATTTTAATGAACATTTACCTTTAGTAATTACACTTACTCCCTGGGAAGGTGTTGGAGAAGAGCTGACAGTTAAATGCTAAATCAAAACATTCTTCTTGTCACTGCAAGCTTTGGACATTCATGAGAGAAGACTATTAAATCCTAACAGACTATAAGTCAAAGGATTTGAGCTATACTTGGCTTTCAACTTCACTGCTGAGGTTAATCTTCAGAGTGCATTAATGAGGTTCTGCTCATGGCACCACAGACTGGCACAAGAGAGAAAGCAGACAAGACACTTCTGGAGACGGTTATCCTTGAGAACAGAATGTCATCCTGGTCCACACATCCTTAATAATAGAAGACAATACTTTACAGGAGTCGAGGCCCTCTTATATCAGCATGCACCTATGTTTCCACATCGAGCTGAATATAAATGACATATTGTGCTGGTATGAGGCAGAGGGAATTTTTTTAATCATCTTTAATCATCTACCTGAACTCCATATGGCCTAATAATAACAAAGTCTTCATTGTTTAGCATTTTGATTGCACCAGCAGGGCACCATGGATTAGAAATAAAAAAATTAATTGGACAGCAATTCTCATTTGCAGGTACAAACTAAAGCACTGAATGGCCCTGACTAGTTAGTGTACAGCCAAATACAGTCACTGAAGAATCTGATAGCTAGAATGTAACCAAAATGTGCTGACAGCATCCCATTAATCACATCCTGGTCTGTATGCTATGGCCTCCAGCAGGATGTTGGTCCCCAGCACGGCCCTCAGAGTGCCAGCTGTAAGTAACAGTTCAGCCGGGATGTTCAGCGCTCATCAATCAGAGTCTACAGCTATATTTGTAACCCTATGGCATACATAAGGGAGCGCAGCTCACCAGATGGAAAGAAGATAGAGTTGCCTGAGCCAACAGCGTGAGTTTAAATGTAAATTCATACTGTGAAACAAACAATCGGTTGTTAAGGACGACTTGGGGAAGACTGTAATAAAGTTGACCATGCTTGTGCCAAAAGAAAATACTTCAAGTCTTCAACTGAAAAAGAATGACCATCAGACAAACGAAAAGAGAGTGGGAATACATATATACATATACATATATATATATATATATATATATATATATATATATATATATATATATATAGCTTGTAAATGTTTTATTTCATTATGTATTTATTTTATTTTATAAAATATCAGTACCTTATAGAGTATATTATTTTTATTTTATTTTCTTGGTCGATATGGGATATTAAAATGTGCACACTCATTTTCTCTATTTTTATATTAAGAATATGCTCATTGCTCACTTAATTTTTTTTCATTTATGGTTTAATTTTTATTCAACTTAATTTATTCAGCTTAATTAATTTAGCATAACGTAAAACAAAGATTAAAAAATAATTAATAAAAAAATAATTAATAAAAAAGCATCAATTATCAATAAATAGTCATTTAATTTAACAAAACTACCTACAAATCAAAATGATTTGCTGCAACTACAAGCTTGTAAAACTAGTTCTACAAAATAAATTGCATGATATGTTCAGTATTTTTATTATTAAGAAATAATTGCTTTTATTCAACAAGGACATTCAACTGATTAAAGGTGAGAGTACTAAATTTCATTTTAAAAATATATCACAATAGAGTTTGGCAAGCACAAACACAGAACGTGTCTCCGAGATGAAACGGAGCTGCTCGTGTGTTAGCAAATAGCCTAATTCTGATACATGCGATGACTATCCAGAGTTGGTCTATGGTGCAGTCTATTTTCAGCTCCTTAAAATAGCAATGCGCCAGCAATGCACCTGAACATACCTCTCTTTTAGACCAGCACTCCCCATGGGTGCAAAAATTAGCGCAAATGCATTTGCTAATTAAACAACGTGGGCGCTGGACAGGAAAATGCGAATTTCGCCGGACTGAAACTAGCAAACACACTTGCGCTGTGCTTTGCATCACATTTCGCCGGGTGTATGATAGGGCCCAAAGTTAATGGAAAACCATTTGAACGGCCATATCTCCATTTCGGCACAGCGAATCCGCACCAAATTCAGGGGATCCCTCCAGCTCGAGAAACCCTCTCGAACGGAATCGTAGTGTACGTATAGAGGTCCTTTTTCGAATAAGGCCACCACCGCATTGATAGCCCCTGAGGTAAGGTGAGATCTAGCAATTACCGACGCACGGAAGGTGGCATTCAAGAGGGCTCCTCGAGCTGAAGGGGTCCCCGAATTTGGTGGCGATCCTTTGGTGATTACTCTCTGAACAGACACATGCACATGAAATTATGACAAAATAACCATCTCGACAATCATTCAGATAAATGCAGTCAATTATGTCTCAAGTAAATGAAAACAGCTGGGAAAGAAATGAGATGTGATGTTTATCATTATATCAGATCCGTGACTCAGGTCTTAAAGGGACAGCGGCCTATAAATACTGCTGCTGTCATTAATGATAACCAAACAACAAAACACTGGTGATAAAAATCTATATTTGATTTATATAGTAAACACTACGCAGTGTTATTTTCCCTAATTATTACAATTCTGTATTTTAATACTACCAACCTTATTTTATTTGTAACATATTGTGTTGCATTTATCTATGCTTGTAATTTGTGTATTTGTTATTATTTTTACTGGTCGTTCTCTTGTCTCTTTAATCATGTTTAAACTTTCTTAGTTAATCTAAGTAGTATTTGCTGTGGTATCAAATAATTACTTCGCTTTAAGTAATAAATGAAAAGCAAGTTCAATTTAAATATTTTTATTTTCTTGCTGGTCCGAAAAATGATCCGATCCGTGGTTAAAAAAAATTGTTAAGTTATTCGAACCATTGAACAAGTATAATATACACAACGAATATCGGCGATATATCAATATCGGCCTTTTTAAAACTCCCTAATATCGGTATCGGACACAAAAAAAACCCCATATCAGCCAGGCTCTAGTTTTAAACAACTTCTAAACTTCCTTCGGTCTCCAATAAACACTTCAAATGTGTCACACAGAAGGAATTACTGTAATACAAAAGTAAAAACAGCTTAGCAAACAAAGAACAAATATAATAAATTCTTGATACTTCATTATAAAAAACACAATAAAGTATTGATAAACAGCCATGAAGTGAACATCAAAGACATAGGCTATTAGTACTTTTTTATCTGGTCAGTTTTTAGCAGTTAATATTGCAGGTGTGTTGGGTGCTATAAAGTGCTGTTGTCTTGTTAGGGTTCTCAAGCGTCACAGACTGAAAATACTGCAGAACAAGGGTTTCTGTGCACATCTGCACCACAGCAACAGGATTTTATGGAGGCCAGTTACTGTTTTCTGAAATGAATCATTGTATATTATGTTACCAGGTTACAGGCATTAGAAAGATTAAAACAAGAACCACCAACTAATGTTGTGTGATTGCTTCCTTCCTCGATTATCCACAGAACAACCGGATATATGTCAGGTTTAATCAAGGAGTTTTGATAATTACGTTAACCAAATGTTTACAGAGACAAATGAGATAAACGTGTCTGACCACATGGGCCTGGAGACTGAAAAACTCTCAATGTATCTGATCCAAGGGTTTATAAAGTCTGAATATATGATTCATTTCTTCCACCCTTTATACTTGATGTCTCTCATTAGAGAGGATGTTAACTTCATGAGGGAGTTTAAGAGGAGATAAAGGTTAATAGCCTTCAATTTACTTTCCAGTATCACACATTAACTAGCTATTTTGATTAAAGCCACTTATCAAAAAAAAAAAAGAGGTTCATTTGGCCATGCACGCACTCATGTTAAAAATTAAGATGGAATTCAGCATAGTTAAATGGTCTCAAAGGGAGACACTTGAAAGGTAAATTTTGGAAGAAACTGTGTCCCCAAATCAAAATCAGCTGCCCATAAAGGATGATGTGTTGAATTTGACTTCATTGCTGTGGACAGCCCAAAAGACCAGCATCTGAAATAGGCTGAGTGGTTTGAATGTGTTCCTTCATGCATAGTTGTCCGATTGTGCTACCTTGAGCCAGCCTGTTCACTCACATCAGGAGCTCTTTATTACATTTCCTGGGCTTGCATTCCTCACACTATTCTGGCTGCACTGAGACATGTCACACTTAGGGTGCTTCATACTAGAGAAAAGCT
>NW_020525231.1:0-44299 GCF_003368295.1 Carassius auratus | reverse complement strand
ACAAGAGTAGTCAGCAGTTTTTTCATTTGGCACTGAATGTTTAAGGCTGACCCTCCTTGTGAAGGGTGTCAATGATTGTGTTGTGAGATTACATAAAAGGGGAGTTACAATAAGTGAATAAATACTGCTAATTTGCACACCGATAATGCAAACACACACACGTTCATTACGTTCATAAACTAACAATTCAAAGTTTATCTTGTATATGGATGCTGCAAAAGTAAACTAGACCCTTTTTTATAGTGACATTAAAATGTTTCATAAAAATGTTTTCATTGCAAACATATTTTCCAAGAGTTTTTGTAGGACACCACAAACCATCAGCATGCAGTCAAACTTTAGTTACGTCGCTTCTTGGGGAAACGAAAATAACAGTTTTGTGTTATTGCACTGAAGTAAGGCACAAACACGATCCATGTTTCTTAAACACAACAACAAGTGACAAGAGTGCTATTTTCCAATGCCTTGAACATAACTTTTTAAACCAGATTAATTAAATGGTCCCAAAAGCACAAAAATTAACAATTTCCACTTTGTAACATTTTTGTGACAACTATTACTGTTTTAAGCAATATGCAACATGTATATTTCTGTTACCATCTCCAAAAAAAAAAAAAATTGGGGTTTTAGGACCCTTTAAACGAGTGCGGGATGAAATGAACCAATGACGCTTTACTTAATATTTTTCATATTTGTAACACATTTATTAATATAAAAAATACAGCCAACAAGACTATATGTTCAATGCAAGATATATTATATGCTTCATTTGTGATATACGGTTTAGATTTTTCATTTGTCATTTTGTATCAGAATTTAAAAGTATCCCAACTTGGGCGGACCCCCGCTTCCGCAATCCATGAATGATCTGTAACATGAAATTATGACTCATGTTCTTGTGCATAAATGAGGTAGTGGAATTTATATACATATCAATTTATATAATATATATATATATATATATATATATATATATATATATATATATATATATATATATATATATATATATTTTGTTCTTTCCATGGTAGGACTGAATGTCCACTACTAACTCTGGATTGCAAGCGGAAAATGTAAATATATGTGTGTGTGTGTGTACTGTGTATGTATATATATATATATATATATATATATATATATATATATATATATATATATATATATATATATATATATTACTGGGAAAGCTTCACTACTTTGAAAACAACTATCATGCAAGGGAAAGAAGTAATACAGAAAGTTTATTGCTTTTACTGCCAGTAAGTAAGGTGTTGCATTGTTTCTTAAAATTATTAATTTGTTTTTGTCCTTAATGTTGACAGGTTCTTCAGGGGAAAAAATTTTGGTTAGAACAGAACAGAATAATTCTAATTAACTTATGCATTGTTTTGCTAGTGCTGAAAGAGATGGATGCATATGCCATAGAATATAATTCTTACTATAGCAATTACGCATGTGATAGGCCTATTTTCATATTTTACAGTAACTGCTTAATTTGACAGAATCTTTTTTGTCAAGCATGAGCATTTATTTAAAAGAGTAAAAGTTTATTTCACATTAAAAACAAGGAAGTTAAATTGAGGAAGTGCTTTCAGCCATATTCTGCTCACTCACTCGCTCCCACGCACATTATCCACAGACTAACACACATTAACCACGTGTCTATCGCTTGCACAAGTTGATTGTCCACCAGAAGATGAAACTCCTTTTCTTTCAAGATCTAAAGAAATCCAACATCAGTCAGTTTGAGTTTGACTTGTATATGGAGCTGCTGGAGTCTCACATGCATTCATTGGATATAAATGAACTAATTTTGGCTTCAGTATAAAATAAATACTGAACAAAATTAAGTCAAAAGTAAACACTGCAGAAAAAGAAGTTTTAATGAACAAAGGTAATGCCACCAATCTCCTTAAACACTTGGAGAGCAACTATGAACCGAACATGAACAGTGCCTGCCTCAAAAAGACAAAGAGATGACAAGTGACCAGCAACAAGTTCCTTCACAAACAGATGTCGATAACACACACATTTACAAATGCTACACAGTCTGAAAATGATTCAAGGAGATGGAAAGAACCAACACCATCTGTTACCACATCACGAAGGATATGGTTCCTATAGCTACCCCTGATAGCAGGTGGACATCCATTTGACGTCTGCATTTACATCTGCAAGACATATTTTTATCTTGCAGACATACCTGTGCTATCTGGAACATTGTTTGAAGATCTGTAAAGTTGCAAAGACTAAAGTTTCAAATCCGAAGAGTTATTTTTCATAAAGTTAAGACTCTCCCACGCCCCACTAAAACAGCTCATTCAAACATGCCCCACATGTTTTGACTGACTTTGCTAAAACAATCTGGCTTCTGAATCAGCTACTGTATGTTTTGTTAGTTTAAGTTTATTAAGTTTATTATAGTAGTTGCTATTGAATGACCAAATCCAGAGTTTTGTGCATGGTGTGTGTGTGTGTGTGTGTGTGTGTGTGTGTGTGTGTGTGTGTGTGTGTGTGTGTGTGTGTGTGTGTGTGTGTGTGTGTGTGAGAGAGAGAGAGAGAGAGAGACCGGGTCACCCAGTGGAGTATTAACCGTCCATGTCTTGTGTTCACGAGTTTCATCACTGTGTCTGTCACGTGACTCTGTTCCTCTTTCGGCTTGAACTGATGGTAAAACTAAGGACATTATTAACTACTTTACATTTATTTTGAAAGATGAAGACCGCGATTATGGAAAGGAGTGTTACATTTCCAATGAGTGCTTGCAGTGTTCGTCCAATCACAATGCAATGGGTCAGTTGGCCAATCAGAGCTGACGGCTCCTGTCAGAAGGAGGGACTTTGTAGAAAACAACACGTTTGAGAGAGGCGGGGCATAGATGACCTACAATAATGTACAATATTTGAAAAAAATGTTGCATAAAATACACAAAATAATGATCTTTTAAAAAAAGCATCATATGAACCTTTTAAACACCTTGTTAAGACATTCAACAGAAGATACACTGTGCCATCATAATCATATATTTCCCAGATTGCACTTCCCTACATGTGCAAAACATAGAGCCTTACTTTGCTCTACAGTGATGATGAATGGAAGTTGCACAACAGATGCCTTGAGACGGCATAATTTCCAGTCAGTCACATGACAGAGAAGATTGCACAGCTCATGGGCATTAGGACACAACAGTGCTAATGTTGTCAGAGCTGCACAGCTCAAAGGATGGACACAGCAATGGTGTTTCAGACACCAGCTGCACCTTGCTATCAGTATTACATCAGTTAAACAGACACAATGCTAAAATATTCAATAATCTTATTAGGCAATTCTTTCTTTCTTTGTATGTGTCATAAATGATCATGTTTTTATATTTGTTTTTATTCTACTTTTATTTTATGTGCTTATTGTTAAGCATGTGTTACATGTGTTCTTGTTTGTGATGTGTTTAAAAAGGTGCAATATAAATAATATTTTATTTCAGCACACTAAATAAATACTGTAACAATAAACACTGTTCATAAAGCATCTTTTATAATGTTGTAATGTGCTTGATATTACAGTGTAAACTTAAATGTATCAAAATGCTACATTGAGTCATAATTACAGAAGGAATACAAAAATGCTCTAGAAGTGTTATTAGTCATATATTAAGGAGTTTAAGAAGCATTTCTTCATACTTTTACAATGCATTATTTAAAATAATATTTATTTATAAGAGATACAAGTCATTTTCTACTTTTGACATTAAAACTGGAATGTGATGTTTTTCATTTCAAGCAATGTTCTCTGTGCTTTGATTTCAGTTGTTTGAAATGGTCAATAAATAACAATTTATAATAATATCATAAATAGTTTTTGTTTCACTTCACATCACTTCTACCACAAAAGACTGCTTTTTAAGTTATCTTCCTGATGTATCCAAATTCCTTAGCATATCCAAAACCACAGAACAACTTGATGATGTAACAGAAACTATTGACTCTCTCTTTTCTAGAACTTTAAATAAAGTTGCTCCTTTACGCTTAAGAAAGGTTAAGGAAAACAGTTTGACACCATGGTATAATGAGCATACTCTCACCCTAAAGAGAGCAGCCCGAAAAATGGAGCGCAGCTGGAGGAAAACAAAACTAGAGGTATTTCGTATTGCTTGGCGGGAAAGTAACCTATCCTACAGAAAAGCATTAAAAACTGCTAGATTTGATTACTTTTCTTCTCTTTTAGAAGCACCGCAGCAGTAATGACTTTATGAACTACTTTACTTCTAAAATCGATACTATTAGAGATAAAATTGCAACCATTCTGCCGTCAGCTACAGTATCACATAAGACAGTGCACTATAGACCCCCTGAGGAACAGTTCCACTCATTCTCTACTATAGGAGAGGAAGAATTGTATAAACTTGTTAAATCATCTAAACCAACAACATGTATGTTAGACCCTATACCATCTAAGCTCCTAAAAGAGGTGCTTCCAGAAGTCATAGATCCTCTCTGACTATTATTAAATCCGCATTGTCATTAAGATATGTCCCCAAAACCTTCAAACTGGCTGTTTTTAAGCCTCTCATCAAAAAACCACAACTTCACCTGAAAGAACTAGTTAATAATAGACCAATCTCGAATCTCCCTTTTCTGTCCAATATACTAGAAAAGGTGGTAATCCTCACAATTATATTCCTTCTTAGAGAAAAATGGTATATGTGAAGATTTCCAGTCAGGATTTAGACCGTATCATAGTACTGAGACTGCTCTCCTTAGAGTTACAAATGATCTGCTCTTATCATCTGATCGTGGGTGTATCTCTCTATTAGTTTTATTGGATCTTAGTGCTGCGTTTGACACAGTTAAACACAACATTATTTTGCATAGACTTGAACACTTTGTTGGCATTAATGGAAGTGCATTAGCATGGTTTAAATCATATTTATATGACCGCCATCAGTTCATAGTAGTGAATGAAGATGTATCATATCGATCACAAGTGCAGTATGGAGTACCTCAAGGCTCAGTACTAGGGCCGCTACTCTTCACACTTTATATGTTACCCTTGGGAGATATCATCAGAAAACATGGTGTTAGCTTTCACTGATGATACTCAGCCCTATATTTCTTCGCAGCCCGGGAAACACACCAATTTTAAAAACGAATGGAATGCATAGTCGATATAAAACACTGGATGATGAGTAATTTCTTACTGCTAAATTCAGAAAAAACAGAGGTGTTAATTATAGGACCTTAAAACTCTGCTTGTAATAACCAAGAACACTGTCTAAGACTTGATGGTTGCTCTGTCAATTCTTCGTTCGGGTCCTTGACGCTGTCGCCTCTGGCTTGCTTAGTTAGAGTCACTTCATCTACAGCGATATCGTTGACTTGATTGCAAATAAATGCACAGACACTATTTAACTGAACAGAGATGACATCACTGAATTCAATGATGAACTGCCTATATCATTTTGCATTATTGACACACTTTTTTCCTAATGAATGTTGTTCAGTTGTTTTGATGCAATGTATTTGTTTAAAGTGCTATATAAATAAAGGTGACTTGACTTGACTTGTTTCCCTCAATTATTTTAAAATCACAATGCACTCTTTCATTAGAAAAAAAAATAGTTGAGCTTATTTACAGTACAAACTTTATCACTGAACTATGAGGGCTAAAAGAGCTAAAATGTTCAATTAATCAAGGTTTTTGTTCATTTGGTTCATTTTAGTTTTTATCGTCCAGCCCTAGTAAGCTTTAGAATAACAACAGGTTGACTGATTATATACTGGATTTATACTATCCCATAAAGACAAGTTATGAAGGGCTAAATAAAGTCTAAATTAATAGAGAGGGAGCTTAATAAAAATTTCAAAAGTAAAAGAGGGGTCCTCCAGAGCTCCGCCTACAGAGCTATTGCTGTTACAGAGCTGGCATCTGTTTCTGTGGATAGTCAGAGAATGTCCTGAGGCGCTCAGAAACCCACTCATAAAAACCGTTTCGGAGTTACAGACGGAATGGAAAGTGTGATTAAGTGATTAATGATAAAAAAGTTCATGATGGTCAAATGTCATTTGATGATGAGACACACACCCATCAGTCTTTGTTGAGTTCCCACTTCTTTTTTTTTTTGCAGTTATTTTGAAATATTTCTTTTTGACAATTTGTGTGATAGGACAGTATTTAGACAGAAGGCGAAGTGAAAGCGTGGGGGAGATGGGATTCAAAGTTGGGACACTCAAAGCGCAACAACGCTATGTTGACATGCTGCCCACGAGGATATTGCTGCTGACAAGCTCCCACGTCTAATGAAAACTGGGTTTGTCTTGGCTAACTAACACTAACTGTCTAGAACACAATATATTTATACATTTATAAGATGTTTTTGAACAGATTCTGAAAAAAGTCACACAGAATGTAAGATAGCAAATATTTAATTGATGAGAAATAAATAAAATATATAACACTAGGTCTGACTTTATTAAAAGATTTAACATAGCTTCATAATGATGAGTTTCAAGTTAGTAGCTAACGCTTTAACACTGCTGCAGTGACTTCCGTCTTTCTGACATCATATGTGCATGCATCATTTCTGTACAATAAAATATATATATATATATATATATATATATATATATATATATATATATATATATATATATATATTTTATTGTACAGAAATGATGCATGCACATATGATGTCAGAAAGACGGAAGTCACTGCAGCAGTGTTAAAGCGTTAGCTACTAACTTGAAATATATATATATATATATATATATATATATATATATATATATATATATATATATATATATATATATATATATATATATATATATATATTTAAAAAATGTTTGAATTTGGCACAGACACAGCTTTAAAATTCTTTACAATCCAAAGTAAACAGTTCTGTCTGTGATCGCAACATCATAAATGAACTGTTTGATCAACGTTTCATGACGACGCCTGCGTACACCACCTCTTCCTCCTGCTTGACTTCCTGAAACACACGATAAAAGAGAAGATACAAAGAGACACATCAGATCGGCTCAGTTTTCTAAATCAGTTGAAAAACATGTAGTGTTTGTTAACATATCAAACATTCATTGTGTTAGTCTTAAGCATGCTATAAGTTGTGCAGGATGGTAAGAGCAAAATTCTCTAACATGATATAATTGGAATATTTAGCAAAATGCTGCACAATAGGTTTACTGTTTAAATTAAAACATAAATTAAAATTTAATGAATGCATTTGGCAGATACTTTTATCGATAGCGACTTACATTGCATTCAGGCTATTTTTCCTAACATGTGTTCCCTGGGATTCAAATCCCCAACTTTGCGCTTGCTAACACAATGCTCTACCACTTGAGCTACAGGAACACTAACATTAAAACATAACTTCATATTTCAATGAACATTAGCATGAATGCTAGAGGTCCCCTTTCAATACACTCTATATAGTGATATTTAGGGCCATTGAACAGATATAGCATTTTATTACAAAAATAAATAAATTAATATATTTATAATTGCATAAATATACAGAGGCCATATACAAGAGGCTTTACATGGGGTGTTTAAATTCAGGTTATTGTTTTAGTAAACTCTACACAGCAAAACATTTAACCTGTCTCCTTATACAAGACATCAGTGTCATTTTTGGTCTATTGTTCGTGTTTTGTTTATCACGCACATTCATGCATATGTCAGCAGAAATGTGCCACTTTTGTTTTTCTCACATTGGCTTTCTGAAGCCCTAATCTTGTGTGAAACACTGAACTATAACATTTTAAATGTTAGACGTGGTTTTAAAGTTGTTTTGTGAAGTTGAGAGATCTGTATCAGACCCTGACCATGTGTTTTTCCTCTTTGTTACTTCTCTTTGGTAATTTCGCCTAAGAAAGAACTGTTTTCAAGTCTAAACTAAATAACTATGGAAGCCAGGAGTGGGCCATATGACTGGAAATAAGGTTTTTATTATAGTAAAATGACAATGAAATACTACAGAACCTAAAATATTGCAGTCTTCCCTGTATAAAATATAGATTAATCATTATTAAAGCTACTAGAGTTAGGCTGCTGTCACTTTAAGACCTAATGCACAGATCAAATAAATTCACAAATTTGATTTTCTCCCAACTGTTTACATTCGCTAAGAAAATATCCAAAGGTTCACATTAATACCTGAACTCTGGATATATTTACAATGTTACATGAATATAAACTTTATAGTAAAATCTCTAAACATACATTTCGTATTAGTATCAGTATCATCCCCACATTTAGGGCCGTTACAAAGGTCTTCGATGTTTAACAGCTTCTACACACAAAAAGATTTTGCTCTATATTTCTATTCTAAAGCTATAGGGGAAAAACTGTTATTTGTTTGCATTAGTGAATATGCATCAATGTTTACGTGATTAAAATCTGACTGGAGCTGCGTCGAGTATACCATACTATTTTTTACTTTTTATTATTTTAATAGGTCTGGGCTCTAGTGAACTTCCTGTTTTGATGTTAACCACTTTGCTTCAGGATCTTTTCTCAGACATAACTTCATCTTTTTCTCGTCGTTTTTTGCAGAAGTATTAAATAAGTTCCTCTGAAATCCCCTATAGAATCACATTGGTTTCTTGTAGGAAGTGTCAGAATACATTTAGAATACTATACATAATGTACATTCATTTCAAATAATAGAGTATTTACTTAATGATGAAGATCATTCATAATTACAAATAGTACTAATAGTAAAAATAATAATTATTAATATTGATCTTTATTTGATATTATTAGTAGTAGTAGTATTAGTATTATTCAGAATTATTGTCATTGTTTTTTTATTATTATCGGAAAAAACAAGAGATGGATGGTTATGGTTAAATTTGATGGCATAAAAAATAACTTTATAAATATGCATAAGTTCTAAATTGTCTTACCGATTTCTTTGCTTTTCGTTGGTAGAACGTTGGATCAGCGTAAGTGATGTCTTCGTTACGAGTCTGGTCTGTTTCAACAGGAATAATTAAATCAACACGAGAACAACAACAAAACTCAATCTTTCTAAAAATGCTTGATTATTTCTGCTTTATTATTATTATTTTAATACTTTACAGATGTGTCAGCTATAGGTAACTCTTGCCTGCTTGGTCTGTTTTTCTGTGTCTCTTGTAGATCCAGAAGATCCCGACTGCAGCTAACAGCACCAGAAATACAGCAACAGCAGCAGAACTCAGCCCTATCATAAGTCCAGAGCCTAAAGAACCTGAAGAAGAGTTTGGAGTGGGCTGTAGACCTGGTGTTTCAGTTGTTAAAGAGAGTTATTAATGTGAGTGGATGTGTTTGATCTACAACAAACACTATTAAAAGCAGCACAGCTGAGTAATGTACATGTATGCTACTTCAGATGAAGCTTTTGCTGTCAAAAGATGGTGCAATATTTTACAATTCACATACTTGCACATGTGTGACAGAGTTGAGTGATGTTCAGATGTTGAGTCTGGTTGCTGATGGGATTTTTTACCACACAGCTGTAGCTGTTATTATCTGTATTTTTCACCTCTAAATGAAGGTTTCTGTTAAGATCAGACACGCTGATGCTGGACAAAAAACTGTTTCCTTTGTACCAGGAGAGAGTCACATGACTCACATTCACCACTGAACACACCAATGAACAATTCTGCTGCGAGGATGAGGATGATGATGAAGAACATTGTGAAGAGTCTCTGCTGATGACAGGAACAGGGAGACGAGCTGAAATAAAGGGAATTATGATCATGTACACTCTCAGAAATGAAGGGTACAAAAGCTGTCACTGTGGCAGTACCTTTTCAAAAGGAACACTTTTGTTCCTATCAGGTTCTAATATTTACAATTTAAGGTTCCGAAATGGACCCTTTAGAAACATGTACCTTTCAAAAAGGTACCACCCCAGTGACAGCTTTTGTACCTTCATTTCTGAGAGTGTACGATATAAATTATGATGAATAATTATTGATTTTTATCAAGATAGTAATCTGTCTCTCTGGGGTCAGTTTTTCCTCGGTGATGCTCATGTGTCTGAAGTTGGACAGCAGTCTTGAACTAACAGCAGGTTGATCTCATGACTGTGGAATTTGAGACCATGGCCACTATGACTTTAATCCACATCCACACGAAGCCAGAACGTTCCCCATCACAATCTTTTTTGTACACAAGAAAGCACCGAAATAACTCAAAATGATGTAGTATACATGTCAGATCAGTATGTGGTGCTATAATTCTGCCACAGAGATACAATAAAAACTTAGAAAATTTGTTTTAGCATGTGCATAAACTTAGTGTGCTGTGTACAAAAGTAACACAACAGCAAGTAAACAAAGATGGCGAATACAACAACTTCAAGAGCAAGAGTGGAGTCGTATGGACGGCTGACGGAGTCGAACTTCTACTCAGAGTTACACTCGATCACAAGTTGACAAAATATTCTGATATAATGGATGTGTTTCAGGCACAGTATCCAAGGGATCCAACTGAGAAGGATTTCCATCACGATGCTAACATGGCCTCAAAAACCCAAGTCACCGCCTAGTTAAAAAACAAATACAGACAGGCAGTGGACACAGGATGTTGAAGTGGCCAAGGACAGTAGTGCTAATATTTTATGAGCTTTAGGAGATCTGGAGTGGATCGCTTGCTACGCTCTCCATTGACACCGGCATTGAGACACGTGACCTAGAAGACCTGCCTGACGATTCTCCAACCTCCACTGAATCCTCCATCTGTCTTCTGGACTGTGTTCTTGACTCAGGGTGACGAGAGATGCTTTGGACATGCGGAAGTTCTCCCTCCATTCATCTTCCACAACAACGCCATTGACAAAGTTGTCCCACCAGCTGCTGGTTCTGTCAGATCTTACCCAAAATCTTCTGGTTGTCCTCCTTGGTGGAAATTAGAGCACATTTCAAATGTTGTTTTCCATAGTGATTTGTTGTTCTCCATAGTAGCAAAGGAGCAGAAGCATGTAGTCCGTCATTGTTGTTGTTGTTGTGGCTGTTATGTGACGTAGTGGTGTCTGACTAGGGTTGAGACGTGGGGTGATGTCATCGCCATTTCACAAAATAAACAGAATGGCAGAACGCACAAAAATGCAAGGGTTTCATTTTCAGATTTATCCACTCTGGGACCCGGTTTCAGGCTCCCAAAACATAGGATCCGTCTGGACGAAACGCTGATACAATACAAATTTTTTCTTACAAGAAAATTTACATTTCGCAGACACTTTTATCCAAAGCAACTTACATTGAATTGAGGCTAACCTTTTTTCTTTAACCTAACTTGTTCCCTGGGAACCAAACCTACAATATTTTTGCCCTGCTAACGCAACGCTCTACCACTGAACCACAGGAACTTAAGAATGTGAGCATCTGTGCTAAACTCAATGTGGCTGCCAGGACTGAAAAATATTAAATGAAACTAATTTGCATTTAAATCTCTTAAATACATCTGAATACTCAGACGTGTACCAGAGACACTGCAAACATTCATTACATTGTACACAAAGTGAAACAGTGGATATCTAAACAGCAATATACAAATAAATGTAAATTTAAAATGGTATAATTAGTTCAGCCCAAATGTAAGTTTTAATTGTAAATAAATATAATTAACAATTGTTAAAATTAACACTAACTAAGAATCATAAGTGTTTTGCAAATGTTTTTCATTGTTTAAAAATATAATATGTTAAAAATGAAACCTCACTGTAAAGTGTTACCAAATTAAGCATTTTGTGAAATTGGGATAGTATTATTTAAGGACAGATGACAAACACACTAGATTTTCATAGTTTATGAAGTGATGATCATCAGTTTGTCATTGAATATCACAGTTAGATTTTCATGAACATTATTTGTGTTTATTCTTGTTAGTGTTGTGTTTTTAATCTGGGGCTCACTTTACCCCTGCTATCAGTGTTAGAAAGACCACCATTAGTGGAGCTTTACTAATATATATGATACTGTAATAGACAGAACAGACAAACCTGTAATTGTGACTCACCGTAGACAGTAACGTTGAATCTGTGTGTGATGGGTGTGATATCACTGTTGGTTACTTGATAAAGTCCAGAGTGTGTGGTTTTGGTGTCTGTGATGGTCAGAGATCCATTCTGATGATCCAGCTTCAGTCTGTCTCTGAATCTCCCATCAGGACCATCATATGTGTCAAATTTTCCTGCCGCTTTATTTATCTGAGCTATAGTATGCTCTCTTTGTCCAAATTTCCATATTATCAAATCCGTTGTCTTGATTTGAGTAAGACTAGAGTCTAGAGTGACTGAATCTCCTTCTGTCACTGACACAGACTTGACTTCTCCTGGATCAGCAAACACACCTGAAGAACACAGACACGTTTCTCATCAATCAAGCTCTAACTCTACGCTGGTAGTTTTAAAATTATGACAAGTTTTGGAGATAATTAAGATCCTCTTAGATGACAAAAGTGATCATTTGTTCTGATCTGAGTCTAGTTGAGCAGATGAATCTGTGTGAGAGGATCTTCAGAAGTGAAATACAGCTTCAGCCGGTCGTGACAGAGCCAGAACCACATCAGCTGATCTGAGTACATTAAACTGATCATCAGCATCTCTGGGGAGGGTTTTAGACCACCAGATATTGCTATTTCAACACACAGTCACACATGAGATGATTATGTTTATCAAAACTCTACAGTCTACAGAATGATTCTCTTTCAGACAGTTACAATGATCTATTATTCCAATAGAAAATAACATAAGAGGCGTTGAATGAAGTTTATAACAGTAAACAGATTTTAAAAAAAATTGAAAGATAAATCTTTGTTTTACTTCTTTAAATATGATTTATGTCCTTTCCAGATTGAAATTTAGATAGGACATAAACTTTATTTGTTGAAGATATACCTTCAGAGGGAAACAGTCAACTGATGCTAAGACGTCAGATATCATTTAATAAGCAATAAGATAACAAAACCTGATTCACTCTGAGTGAGCGCAGGGTAGCTATATCTCACAGTGAAATCCTAGTTTGATTTGTGTTTCTGATACAACTGAAACTATAAAAATGTTTCAAACTCACCAACCAGATGCCAAAAGCACAACCAGCAAAAAACAAAGGAGTGAAACATTTTCTTCAGCAGCTCAGAAACTGAGAAATGTTGAAAAGTCCTGAAGTGAATCTATAATCACGGAGATGAAAACTACTTCTGTGTTAGTACGTGTCTGATGTGGGTTGTACTCCAATTCTGCTTTTTGTTTTTTCTAAACCACAGTCTCTCATGTTTTCACAGAGTTGTGTGTCTTTGCAATATTCCACTGTAAGAAAAGAAAAAATAATAATAACAATAATATATATATATATATATATATATATATATATATATATATATATATATATATATATATATATATATATATATCACAGACCATATCATTTCTTTAAACCCAAAAACATAACACAGTGCAATATGTAATTTCAAATTAAGGTAAACACCTGTGAAAAATCAATGCAGAAACATCCTTCATATTAATATATATATTTCTATGGACAGATGAAGCACAGGAGTAAATTAACTTCTACATTTAACAGAAGAAAATACACCTTTTGACGCTTATGATAATACTGATGAACTGAAACACAAAGAGAAATTGTGCAAGATTCCTACTGACTATTGTGTTGCAAATACAGGAAACATTTAGTGGAAGTTACTGTAGTCCATTATTAAAAATGTGTTTATAAGTTTCTAACTGTGTTTGTTTTGGCTTTTGAATTTGACTGTCAGTTGTGACTTATTTTCCTTCAAACTAAATACAATTTGATCTTACTGAAAGATCCATTAAGGGATATTGAAGGGTATAAAAAAAAAAATCAAGCTTTGAAAAAATTAATTTACTAACTGAAATATTGACTGTTCCATACCATTCATCCCTATACCATAATTCTCTTTAAAGGGATGAATGTTGTAGGGCTCCAAAAAATAATAGTATATATATATATCATTTTGTTTTGTTTTGTTTTTTGGAACGCTCTTTGCGTCACTTAAACAAGACTGAGAAGGAGGCGCGTTTATCGCACATTGTGAGATTGTCGGTGAATTCAAATGGGATATAGCGCCCTCTTAAGGGCACTTTAAGAAACAGTTGTTATCCCTTCTAAGCTCTCACTCCAGCGGGTCACAGCCGCTGCTGGCCAAATGGGTGCTCTAAGCAGGATTGTATGGTTGTGCCCCACTTCCTTAAATATTATTAGAAGAAAAAAAAAATACTATGAGGTGAAAATAGAACTTTAATAAAATAAAATAAAAGTAAATAAATTTGTAATTTGTATGATTTACAAATTACAATTATTGCTCTCAACATTTACCTATGGCTATAACTTTATTATGACTCATATATTTTATAGTCTCAAGCATTCAGAAATCATGCAAAATAAAATTAAGTAGTTTTTTTTTTTTTTTTTTTAAACATGGTTTATTATTGTAATGTCATCTATAACAGAAAAAAATAAATTAAAAAAATTACAAAAAACAAAAAAAGTAGCCAAAAATTTAAGATTAGGTGAATATTTTAATTAAATGTTTGGTAAGTAGCCTAAACAAGGATTTGATCGTCCTGTAAATGTAACAGCAGCAATTACATTACCTTTGGCTCCCTTTGCAGGCATTTGTAACAAAATGTTATTTACATAAACTGTTTATTTTGTGTTAGTCTACATTGTGTATTTTTAACAGTGTTATTAACCAATCATTATCGCCTCACTGTTTTTATATAATGCATTTTAAGTTTTCAGTTTTTACAACAACAACAACTACAAAAATATAACAGCATATTAATACTTCTTTGCAAATTATTATTTAAAGTAGCCTAAAAAACATGGTTAATTTGCAGTTACCTCCTGGTCCCTCTGTTCTGTGTCTACACTTCTGGTATCTGTTCCCCATGATTTTTTTTTCTGGCCCTCCGTCCCTCCCCCTGAGCCTCCACCTGTCCGCCTCCCTCCTGGTCTCTGTGTTGTGTCTTGTCGTGGAGCGTCTGGGAGCCGCTCCATAGAGGGGGTGTATTGTCACAGTGTCTGGGTTGTGTTCCCTGGGTGTCCACTAGATGTCCTCTTTTCCCAAAGGTCCTAATGATCTCATAATTCTCCCTGATCGCAAGTGTTTTGCACCCTTGAGAAACTGAGACACCAAAGGGTGTTTGCACCATCCACTAACACATGGAAGTGTGAGATGGCTGTGAACCATTCTCCCAGTTCTATGGATTCCAGAATTTGTGCTGTAGTCAGCATTTTGAAGGGCAATACCTTTATGAATTTGTTCAGCTTTCGTAAGTCCAGAATGGGTCCCCCGTCTTTCTTTGGCACTAGGAAATACTTTGAATAGAACCCAGTGAGCTCTTTGCTGGTGTTTATCTGTACAATTGCATTTTTCTGAAGTAAGACTGTAATCTCTTTGGACAAAATTTGTGCCTGGACTGGGTCTCTGACTATGGTCATATGAACCCCTGAAAAAGTAGGAGGGTGCCGCCAGAACTGTATCCTGTATCCTGTCTTGATGCTATCTAGAATCCAAGGATCTGATGTTACCTTCACCCAACTGTCCAGGCACATTTGGGAGCATTCTCCGAGACTGCTATGCCTGGCCTCCCTGGGGTTTGAAACCCCTGGAAGGAAGCTTCTTAAGTGGTCCTCTCCTGACTGGATTATTAGCCTGGTCGGTCTGGGGAGCCTGGTAAAAAGGTCTGGTTCCTCGATCATGGAACTGGTAACCTCTAGATCATCTTCCAAGTTTCTAAATGAGGAAAGTGTGGGGGGTGAAAAGAATGAGCAGCCCTGTGGCCACATTTGGTAGGGCCAACAAATGTTTGCTGAACTGACTCCCTTCTGCGTCTTGCCTGATCAGCAGTATGAAGTCAAGCCTGTGCGTCAATGTGAAATTTCCGACCTGGAACCACTGGAATATTAGTCAGATCCTTCCTGATTGTGACAGGTAACGATGTTTGAGCCAACCAGATTTGTCTTCTGGCTAAAATTGCAGAAGACATAGATGTCCCAATGTCCCTGGTAAGCTGTGAGTGTGTGATGAGTGCTGTGTCAGTCAAGCTCATCACATCACGCTCTTCTTTATTAACAACTTTTCTTAACGCAGCCAAAACTATTGCTAGAGCATTTCCTGAACGGGCTGCCCGAGTAGCTGCGTGTGGGGATCTACATAGGCAGGCACATAACATAGTTGCATCACGTTCACACAACACCCAGGATCACATGATGTTTTGAAAAGTCACATGACCAATTAGGAAGTGATAAGTGTCTGCTGGTTGCAAGGCAGATTCTCTTTGTGTTGGTGCTGGACACTGTTGTGCACGTTGGGCTTCCTTTTCAGTGTAGGTACTGTTGGTCATGGTAGAGCATGATTAATCACTGCCATTTGAATTTTAATATTTATTTTGTTTTATCAGGGTAATTTCTAGAAATGTGTGTCTACTCTTCATGGAGGACACAGGCTTCTGCATGGAGTTTTAAGATGTGTTGTGATCACCTCATTGTGACTTGAGCTGCTGGGCTGCATTGGTAAATGCCTTAATATGCACATTTGCCATTGAGTGTTCTATATCTGCATTGGAACATGTTTTAAAATACTTTTTCTCTCTGTAGCAACGGAATGTTCACTTTTGTCTTCATATGTCAATGAGCTGTGGAACAGTTGAGCATACTGAAAAGTAGGCCTATATTTTCTAGCCATGTTTGAGTTGACTATGCTGTTTAATGAGGCTGGCAACTAACATTATTGTTTATTGTCAACTGTCCCTTTGCGGGGAAAATATAGAGTTAGCTACACTACATTAAGGGAAGACTTGTGGGTCCTCCTGCCCATCATCAGGGGGTGACGTAGTCAAACCATAAAGATTTACTGCTTGACGGGTACCACATGCGTTATATGCTTGGCTCATTAACCGATCTGTCTTTTGGTACTCCTTAACGGGACAACGAGGATTGTCAGTAACCTCAAGCCCCAAAGCGGTTAAAGCTGCGATCTCTCGCTCCACTGATGGCATGTTCCCATACCACTCTCAGCGGGGTAATCCAATTTAACAAACCATCTACATCGTGCATTAAACTGGGGTGCCACTTTTGGATTATTCCAGACTTTCCTCAACATCTGGGAATAATCCTCAGCTACAGGAATTGACACTGTAGGCTGTGCAGGGTAAATACTCGCCCATACACCTTGTGTGGGGGCTGGAGCTGTAGCCTCTTCCTTAGCATTAAGGCCCAGGATCCTTGCCGCACTTAAAATGCGTGAAAGAACATCAGAATGCAGGCTTCCTACTGAAACCTCAGACCTGTATTCATCTCCCTCATTTTCATCTGCATTCTCCTCAATCCCAAAAAGGGAGTTATTTGCATGCAGTGACACGGCATCCGTATAATCATCACTCTCTTCCTGACGTGATGTTAACTCATCTCCAAGAGAGGGGGCAGCCCGGCGGGTAACGTGAAGAATAGATGGCAGAAATATTGGGAAGAAGAAAGAACAGGGCGATGATTTTATAGCATTCAGGAATTGTTGATTGATTTATGGTCTCAAGAAAAAAAAAACTTCATTTTGGGGAATAAATCAGGGAATAAAAACTTTTGTCCACTGGGTTATGTAATATAATTTAGTGAAGATTAAGGTCCTGATCTACACTCCTAATCAGTAGGTGGCGGTATTGCACTTAAAAGTTGTATGCCAGCCGACATTAACGCCAAGAAGAACAAGAAGCGCAACTACATCAAGCTGCACTGAAAATCCAACGAAGAAGAGGTTTTAGCCATCGCTGACTCTTATTGCATTTTTATTTATTTTCGCAATAGCAGAAACTTAAGACCCTTAATGTTTTTTTTTTTCAGCAATACAGTGTCGTTGTAAAGTTTCTGTATCGAGTCGATTTTTCATTTAATGATTATTTCTGTCGTTGGAGTAACGTTAGGTGCGACACACCCAGAAACACGTGATCCGATATCCACTGATCTGCTCCAGAAACTACCTTTTCCTGTATATATTACTGAAATCTTAAGTGCAGTATGAAGAAGATATCATTGTTCGTTTTGTTCGTGTTGTTTCTAGAAGGTAAGGCTTATGTATCTTTATAAACCGTTTTGGTTTCACTTTGTAAAGCACATGTCCTTCGCTTATCTTATGACTCCCGCTCTCTGTAGTTAAATATGTTTAATAATAACTAGTACAACTTTGAATGAAGTTTATTTTAGTTTGTTTTAGTTTATTTTAATTATAATCCCGTTTAAAATGTCATATAATCCATATATATATATATATATATATATATATATATATATATATATATATATATATATATATATATATATATATTTCAAGCAGACTGCCAAGCCTTTACTACAATAAATACTCCTACATTTGCATAAATAAATGCCTACATTTGCATTATATATATATATATATATCTGTGTTTCTGACACAGATTTGTCAAATATCATATATATCAACAGATATAACTTCGGTGCCTTCAAAATGTTTGATTTAGATTTCAGATGCAAATGGTTTAGATGTGCATTGATGGCCTTCCCATCCTCTGAAAGCAAATTATGACACATATATTAAGCATGGCTAAATGTTCTAAATCTTTACTGACTGTGTTTTATCATTGCAATTTTTTCAGGTGTATTTGTTCTTTGTTTTTCAGGTGTGTTTGGTGATTCAGTATCAGTGATAGAGAGAGACCCTGTTCCTCTAAACACTGGCCTCACTGAAATGCATGAAGATGATGTGTTAGACTGGAGGTTTGGAGCTGGACGTGTTCTCATAGCTAGATTCAATAAAGCAGCTAGGGAAATAACATATAAGGATGTTCTTGATGGGAAATTCAAAAACAGACTGAAACTGGATGAACAGACTGGATCTCTGACCATCATGGACAGCAGAATCAGTGACTCTGGTGAATATAATGTCTCCACCAGCTTCACATCCTTTAAGAAGACATTCATTGTCACAGTCAGTGGTGAGTGTTTAATGCATTTAGTACTCATGTTCTAATTGAATTCAGTCCTGTGTCCACATCAAACACCAGCCAAAACAGTCAAACCAGATCGACAATGGATGAGAAAATCACATTATCTGAAGTTACAATCAGTAATGCTTCTAACTTTAAACAGAATCAGAGTCATATTTATTATGCTTTCGTCATATCTGATGGTTAATAGTCATATGAAAGTTGGTGATTTGACTTGACACTAATGACTGTCTGTTTCAGCTGCTCCAGATTCAGGTCTGTCTGCAGGTGGTATAGCAGGAATAGTTATCACGGTACTGGGGGTCATTTCAGCTGCAATTGGTGGTTTTTATTATAGCCAAAGGAAAAAGAGACCAGAGAGTAAGTATTACAGCTGATACAGCATGTGCTGTAGATTTATTATGCACAAATATTAGAGATGGCAGTGAAATGGCAGAATATGAATCATGATTTAATGAACAGAAAGCAAGATGCAGAAATGGAGCATATGACCAGTGTTTCTTGCATTCATTTCTGTTTGTTTGTTATGTTTTCATTAAAATGCATGTTCCATAATTCTCTGTTTTTACAGTATAAGCTTAACAAGACCGTCTCTGGTGAGTAACTTCAATCTTTCGGTGTAATAAATTAATTGATTATCATTTGTTTCTTAGCCGAAACATGTAGGAATCTGTTTAGATTAAGGTTTGCGAGCTTGTGTTACTAGACACTTGATCACGTCAGTGTAAATCGTTATCTTTGGAAACATTTGATTAGATTTTGGTTAATAAATAATTGTTTTTGTCTATCTGCAGTGTTTTAATGGTTCATTCTACATCATGAGCACTTTGAATTCAATCATACATTTTTAAGATGAGGTGTTTGTTTCTTTGATTTGTTTCTTTAAAGGGGGGGGGTGAAATGCTCGTTTTCACTCAATATCCTGTTAATCTTGAGTACATATAGAGTAGTACTTCATCCTTCATAAATCCAGAAAGTCTTTAGTTTTATTATATTCATAAGAGATTTTTCTCTTATGAGAGAATTTTCCCGGAAAAACACGACCGACTGGAGGCGTGACGTGTGGGCGGAGCTAAAGAATCACGAGCACCAGTAGGCTTTTGTGTTGAGAGCGTTTGGAAGCTGTGACATTACCATGAGGAAAAAAACATCCAAAACAAACCATGGCTAACAGTCAGATTCAGCCGTTTATTTATGATCCAGAATCAGATCCAGAGGCTGAAACTGAACGAGAGCAGCAGCAGCAACGACTCGCTCCGAGCGGGGCTTGAACCCGGGTCTCCGATGGGAGGGGACGCACTAACAAGGAGGCAGAGATATTTGAAGCAGTTTTACTCACCGCCTGCGGTTCCAACACACGATCGTGACCCTTTTTCGTTGGGATTGCATCATCCTTAAGAAATAAACGATACGCAAATCCGTCGTCAAACTGGGTCTTGTTTGTCAAACAAGCATCTTCGAAATGCAGGGAACAAACAAAAACACTTGCACAACTCTGTTGATGCTCTGTAAAAATAAACTCCATCCACTGGTCCCTTAATGCTGTTTCTCTTTTGGTAATCTGTGCAGGGTTGTCTTGCCCTGGCAACCAAAAACACACTTCTTTTGTGACTTTTCGTGACGCTCTCGCTCTGATCAGTGAAGTCTGTTGTGCTCTCAGTGCTCTGCTATACGGGAGCGCGCGCTCTTCCGGCAGAAGTGCCTCAGGACCCATATAAGGAAATTCTGCTCCATCTAACGTCACACAGAGCCATACTCGAAAAAAAACTTTCAGAAACTTGTGACAAACCGGAAGGAGTATTTTGGGAAAAAAAATACTCCTTCAAACGTACAACTTAATTTTTGAAACTTTGTCCATGTTTAGCATGGGAACCCAACTCTTTAACAGTGTAAAAAACTAGCATTTCACCCCCCCCTTTAAAGTTGAACTGACATGCTAGACCTGTTTTACTGCATGCTGCTGATAATGAACTAAAGAATGTTTCCTGTGTGACAGAAAGATGACAGACATCATCTGAATCTGTTTGTTATACTTTTTATGTAACATAATTTTTTTTTTTTTATGTACCAGTTTCATCTAACTTTGACCATATAAATATCAGCAACTGCATCAAATTGCATATTTTTGATCAATTTAGGCCTCTGAATAAAACTGGTGTTTTTTTCCCCTTTTTCCCTCTCACTATATCAAATAATGTGAGCCAATAATGTATCAAATATTATACTCAGCTGAAAACATAAGCAATAGGAAACCTTGTGCGTGCGTGTCTGTTAAGAATCTTAATTTCATCTTTTTTTCCCCAGATTGCACTGAAAACAGTTGCTATGATCCAGGGGAGACATTCCTTTGATGAGTAAAGAGATGCAGCCTCAATATGCTCTATATAAATATATATAATCTTTTAAGATGAACCAAAATAATATTTCTTTTTATGTGAACCTGCAATACCTCAAAATCAGGAGCTCTAGATGTGATTGTGCACTGTTGATCTAATGTAAATCTAATAAATCTCACATGTATTACTTGTTTCTCAATTATAAGCCAAAATGCTTGGTGGTTTAGGGCTGTGTGTAGATCATATAAGAATGTGGCTGTACTAAAGCAGTGCTTTTCTGATTAACGTGTGTTTTCCATACAGTGTGTGCATGTTCAATCTTAAAGTCATCTCTCTATAACACTTTTAACACTCTGTCTTCTTCTAGAAGATGGTGAGAAACATGTGAGTTTAATTCAAGAACTGTGCATCGTGACTGACACTGTTTGTGAAAGCTCCGGCAGCTTTATTGCAGGGATTTAGTTTATTTTTTAAATCCAATTTTAATTGTTTTGCTTCTTTTCTTAGTATAAAATTACCTTGTTTTTTGCTATACTACATATTCTTATTCATTTATTACCCATATATAGTTTGTATTACCTAAAGTGAATGTGCCCATCTGTGTTTCTGATCAGATGTGAATGTAAATAGTAAATTCTGGTGTGAGTTTGAACTTGTTGATTTTGTTCTTTTCATTTATTTACCAAAGATTTGAAATGATTTCTTTTTTTATTTATAGTTGTGTGACATCATGCTATCACAGAATAAAACAATAATAAAATATTCTTGATCTGTTGTCTTTTTTATGTTCAGTCTATAAAAGTTAAAGTACTCAAAGCACAATTTTGGTTCTTTAGAACGTCACACAGGTGCATAAAGTAAAATACTGGTAACAATAACAATAACACTGATGTTAACAAAAATAAATTATACAAAAATGCAACCATAGAAAGACCAGAAAAAAGTAGCATTGTTTTCTCTGTGGCCCAGGTGATGCAGGCAGTGTTAGTGGTAAGGTGCAGTCATCCATAATGAATCCTTGCTGTTTTGCTGAAACTGGAAACAGTTCATCCTATGTGAAGTTCATTGTAGAAGATTGGGGAATCATCAGTCTCAATGTAACTCGAGAGTGTCTCGGGACAGAGCTCCTGTAGTAAAGAAAAATATAAAAATGTTTAGGAACCGTAATATGATAATAATCATAATTTTTATTCTCTCCCTTTGTTATATACAGTATGCTGGAAGACTTTCTTGTATAATATTGATGAACATTCACCTTAGACACAACCCACCATTCACCAAAACAAGACGCTTAACTTGCTTTTTTTTCTTCTTTATTGCATGAATAACAATTACAGAACATGAACACAAAAAAATAAAATAAAATAAAAATGCCAGTGTTAAAGATACACAAATGCAAAACACAAAGGTTGAGTGGAAATAAAACTAAATAGACCAAACAGACAATAGAAGGCTTTGACATTTCACAATATTTTAAGTGTTCAACAAATACATGGTTTTAACATCTTTTTGTTTGTACTGTCGTTATTGGAAACCATATAATTGTATAATTCTTTCAGTACCACAGGGGAAAAAAAGGTTTCTGATTAATAAATTTACACGGATGAATATGAAACTTAAAGCTGAAGTGGGTCACTTTTGTAAAAATGTATTTGTGAAACCTGTCATTATGTCCTGACAGTAGAATATGAGATAGATAATCCGTGAAAAAATCAAGCTCCTCTTGGGGGGGGGGGGGGGGGGGGGGGTTATTTTTGTTCTCAGTATTTATGAACATAAAAGCATTACAAAAAATTAATTATATACCATCGATGAAACCACAAAGCTAACGCTGAGGTGTATAATTGCAATATCAAGTCGTTTTGAGTATAATTGCTATTAATATTATTTTATAAATAGATTATACATGTAATATAAAAGCACATGTAAAGCACATATAAACAGCTCCAAGTCTCACGCGCAGTGTATAGGCTACGTCACCGTCCGAATCCGTTCACTTATTTATTTGTTCACTCCTTCCTGATATATATAGTGAACTCAACTGCCATACACTATATAGGGATTAGTGAATGAGTGAACGAGTGAGCGATTTCAGACTAGGCACGCGTTTCCTACAATGCATTGCGACGTGACGTAACGATTCCGACCGTCTTCAGAAACTCCATTGTTGTTGATTTCAACAGCAGTATGAAAAGCATCACATTGTACTTTATGTTCTTATTCAATATGGAAGGTAATATTTATGTTTCTTTCTAAACGCTTTCGGTTTATCTTTGTAAAATAATGGTACAAAAATGTTTGTACATATTTTTTTTTACAGTATGTGGGTAATAGTGAAAGTGTACTGCATTTTTTACATTTTTTAAAAGATGTCTGTTATAGTTTTAAATTATTTACGTGTGTTGTTGTTTGTTTTTAGGGCAATACTATTCATATTATTTCCGTAGGTGTTTATCCTAGTGTTTGTTTTTGGTTTTGGATATGCAGATTGCTGATAGTTAGTCAATATTGATCAGTTGTTACATTCCTATATGAAATATATTTATATCAGTTTCTTTTGGAACTTTGGAACTTTTGGAAAAAACACATGGGATATCCAGATTTTACATTGTTTAGATTATTGTTCTTTTACTTTAAGTATTTGTGACCCTGGACCACAAAACCAATCTTAAGTGTGATGTATGCTTTATTAGGATTGGACAATATTTGGCTGAGATATAACTATTTGAAAATTTGGTATCTGAGAGTTCAAAAATATCAAAATATTGAGAGAATAACCTTTAAAGCTGTCCAAATTGAGTTCTTAGCAATGCATATTACTAAAAATTAAAAAGTGTTGATATATTCATGGTAGGAAATTTACAAAAAATCTTCATGGAACATGATCTTCACTTAATATCCCAATGATTTTAGGCATAAAATTCAAATCTATAATTTTGACCCCAGAGGCTTAAGACTGCTTCTGTGCTCCAGGGTCACATTTAGTGTATACTGAAATCTATTATAACTTCCAAAATCTAAGGCAGCTTTTACATAAAGAGGTTTTTCAGACCGACTTCTCAGGCAGCAAAAGGGTCTACAACAATGATCTACAACAAACCATAGACATTTGGTGAAAACCAAGGAAATATTTAATCACATAAGTACTGATTTATTGATAGGAGTTAGTAGAAATGTACCTCTGCTGCCCTCAAAATGTATTCAGGTGGAGAATGTAACATAATCATAGCATTCAGATGTGCATTTGTGCCTTAAAAACAGATTTCTCAGATAACTCTTCCTATTTGTTTTCCAGGTGTGTTTGGTGAAACTGTGTTAGTGAAGGAGGGAGACTCTCCCACTCTGTTCCCTAGTCTTACTGAAATAAAGAAAGATGATGTGATAGACTGGAGGTTTGGAGGCACTCTCATAGCTAGAGTAAGAAATAACAAAAACCCCACAACGTATGATGATGCCCTTGATGGGGAATTCAGAGGCAGACTGGTGTTGAACGGTCAGACTGGAGATCTCACCATCACAGACATCAAAGATACAGACAGTGGTGTTTATGAACTAACCAACAGCATCAACACCATTAGGAAGACATTCACTGTCACCGGTGAGTCTAATGCATTCCCGCTTTATTATTAAATTATTTACATAGTTTCAATGCCTCAACCTAAATTCTCTGAAACTGAACTGTTAAACATGCAAGATGGACAACATGTCCATGCTTCTTGATGAATCTCATTTCCAGTTATAGGAAATCAACAAGATGTTGTTTTAATTTAACTGTATGTAGAAAGGTGGCTGGACGTTTCCCCCTAAAAGCAAGACCTCACAAAACCCAAGTCATGTGATCACTGGCGATCAAAAGTATATTTAAGAAATCACAATTTTAGAAACTCGGAACCAATGGCTTTTACTAGAGTAACCACTGTGTGACTGAATTGTTGGTACTGTTTGTTGTCACTTTATCCAGGAAGTCTCCTCCAGACTTGAAATGTGCAACTATAAGTCATAATGTGAGCTCACAGAGATATGATGTGAGTGGGTTGAGGATTCAACGTCAAAATCAAGCTGTAGTCAACTGAAAGACAAACCAATCTACTTGTAATTTTTATATTTGTGTCTATAATTTTTCTCAGTTGAACTCCTTCAATTTCTTCAGCATTAAAAGAAATAGTTCAGCCAAAAATTATTCAAAGTCATCCTTCTATCCCGCTCATGTTTTTTAACATTAAGGAAGATATTTTGAAGAATGTGGGTAACTAAACAGTTTCTGGTCCCCATCGACTCCCATTGTATTTCTTTTTAATTATATAAGGGTCAATGGGGACCAGAATCTGTTAAGTTACCCACATTCTTCAAAATATCTTCCTTTGTGTTCAGCACAATCATTTTTTTTACAGGTTTGGAAAAACTCTATGGGGAATAAGGATGCCAGAATTTTCATTTCTGGGTGAACTATCCCTTTAATGCATTGATAATGCAAGCTAAGACTGGCATCTGTCTGTCTAAAAGCATAGTAACAACTGTTTACAGAGTATTTTAAACTGTTAAATCTCTGTTATTTACTACTCACGATATTGTAATTCAGTCCTGTATTTCAGTAAAACTGCATCAGTAGTGAATACGGAAATCATTATAATTTGAGATGTTACAATAAATAGAACAAAGCAAGTGAAAGCTGGTGACTTCTAGTGACGACTGCTAGTTGAACTTTATGCAAATGAGTAGTGATGTGATGACGGACAATGCGAATGCAGAAAGTGATCTGTCACCTGATACAGACTGATTGCCTTTTAAAAATGCACAATTAGAATATTAGAACAAATTTACTGTTGCAGTATTAAAAAATAGTGTAAAATCAATTTCCACTTAGTAAGTGATTTTATAAATGGTTACAAAGAAACAGCAACATGACATTTTGAAGTAGAAATCTGAGAAAGAAAAAAATTTTCTCTTGTAAAACAACCTCCAATACACTTTTATTTTAAACATTACACAGATAGCGTGTTACGATAAAAACATTTTGTTGAGTGTTATTGTCAGGGATCTGGCAAGCCCGGTCTCCACCGCCACACCTGCCCCGCATCACTGAGCCAATCACTGACACTATAAAAAGCACTCACCCGTACCTCAGTTCGCCGTCAAGCCTCCAACAAGAACAGTCTCATCGCACTTGTCTCCTGAGCTCCTGCAAGCCAGACGTATTGTATACTCACCTTTGTGTTACACTAACCTGTGTCCTTGTTCTGCTGCCCTCAGGACCGCGGATCACCGTTTAGCATCCAGTGATTTGATGGTCGCTGTAGTCTCCTGTGATTGTCCTGAGTTGATGTTGTCTTCGGCATCTAAGAAGGAAGAGAAAATTAGTGAGCGATCTGTGGCTTTGACACCTCTGTACCAAGCGAACTCACCTGTCTGCTATCCCGTTCCATGTGATTACCATACAGCCCGCACTTGAATAACGTAGCTTTTACCGTGCACCTGAGGACTAAGGATTCACCAAGCACTTTTACCTTTTAAATAAATACACTGTTCTGAATTCACCTACCTCTTTGTCCCGAGTCTATCCTGACAGAAGGCTTGATCTAAAACACAAGGATGAATTCAGCGCAGCCGGAGGACAGCGCTTCTGCTAGTCCCACTCCCACATCGGTGTATATGGCAAGCTCTATATCCCGACCAGCGCCCTTCTCTGGTAGAGAGGAAGATTGCAATTGGTTTTTACTACAATGTTCACATGCACTTGAGCAGAACGCACACAAGTACCCTACAGAGAGATAAAAAATATAGTTTATCATACAACAATTGTCTGGACCAGCACTGAGATGGGCCGAAGCGCTATAGTTCCAGGAATCCCCTGCTCCTTACAGAATTTTATCGGCCATTTCAAGGAAGTGTTTGGACGTCCGGTGGGGGATTCTTCAGTCAGCGATCAGCTCTTAAACCTGTGACAGGGCAAAAAGACCGTCTCAGAGTAGGCCTGCTAACTGTGTATCGACGAGGACTAAATCCTGCACTCCGACTCCAACTCGACTCGATGATAATCTGGGATTGGAAAAATTCATGCAGCAAGCTCTCAGTGTTCACCTGAGGTTACAGTCCTGCTATCAAGGAGCAAACCCAGTGGAGAATGTTCCTTGCTGAAGCGTACCTGAGAAAACTCCTGAGCCACCACCAGAAAAGATGCAAGTAGATTCCCAATGATTATCTCCAGAGGAACAAAATCGTCTTAGAGAACAAAAATTGTGCCTGTACTGAGGGAGAAGGGACCATTTCATACGCACCTGTCCATCTCGTCCTCCACGGTTAGTGGTGAGTTCGGTCCTTCCTCAACCCTCTTTTTCAAACCCACTAACCATCTCTGTGAAGTTGAAGTTTAGAGGTCTCGATGTCAAGGCTACCGCCATTGTTGACTCCGGATCAGCTGGAAATTTCATTTCAAGAAAGTTCGTTAAGACCCATCGTCTACAAAGGACTCGAACTTCAAAGCCTTACCTCATCTACGCAATCACAGGAGAAATTATAAATAAGGGGTACGTGACATCTCAAATCGCACTCTCTGTGTTGAACCTGAACACCAATAACTATTCACTCCATTCATACTTACCAATAGCCATGCAGAACTGATACTAGGCCGCCCTTGGCTGATTCAACACCAGCCCTTTATAGATTGGACCACGGGGAAAATACTTAAGTGCGGTTGTAATGGTCAAAATGCCAAAGTAAATCATTCCATGTCCTATATTGATAACCAGCCTGTTGCTATATCATTAAATTCCACGTCCATTGAGAGTCCCAAGGAAAACCAGTCTGTCAATGTCCCACCTTGTTATGCCTCCTTTGCAGATGTTTTCAACCCCCTAGCAGCCTCCAAACTTACCCCACACCACCTACCCCACACAACCCTTAATCTGCATATCCAAAACCAATCTGGTTCCAGGATAGCAGCTCCGGGATGCCATGTTGCCTGTGTCTTCACCAAATTAGACTTACGGAGCACATACAACCTGGTCAGAATTAGAGAGGGAGATGAGTGGAAAACGGCTTTCATCACCCCTGCTGGACACTACGAATACTTGGTGATGCCGTACGGTCTAGTAAACACCCACTCCGTCTTCCAAAGCTTCTTGAATGAAGTCCTCTGTGAGTACCTGAACCATTTTGCTCTCGTCTATATAGATGACATCCTCATTTACTCACCCAATGAAAACGATCACCAGTATCATGATGCCAAAGTACTCCAACGTCTCAGAGAATTTTCCCTCTTTGTCAAAGCTGAGAAGTGTGTCTCTCACCAGCAATCCATTGAGTTCCTAGGGTACACCATCAACAAGGAAGGGGTGAAGATGGACGATTGAAAGACTCAAGCCATTACATCGTGGCTAACACCCGAGACCATCAAGCAGATTTATTAATCCATACAGTATGATTTCCCGCACCCCCTTACCTCTCTCTTAAAGGGAAAACCCAAGACTCTCCAATGGAACCGTGAAGCTGAACAGGCATTCCAAGCTTTGAAAAACGCTTTTACCACAGCTTCAACATCCAGATCCAGAGAAGAAGTTCATAGTCGGCGTCGACGCCATCCTGTCCCAATGTTAAGAGAACACAACTAAACCTATGCCCTGTGCCTTTTTCTCTAGGAAGTTGTCTGCTGCGGAGACAAATAACGATATAGGCAATCGAGAACTCCTAGCAAGGAAACTGGCGTTGGAAGAGTGGAGACACTGGCTGGAGGGGGCCAGACAGCCGTTTCTTGTGCTGACGGATCATAAGAACCTCCAATATTTGAAGGAAGCCAAGAGACTCAATCCTAGTCAAGCCAGGTGGGCTTTATTCTTCACCAGATTCCATTTTCAGATAGCTTATCGTCCCGGATCAAAGAACACCAGAGCTGATACTCTGTCACGTCTCCACGCCCTTGAGGAAACCCCTGAGGAGCCAGAGCCCATGTTGCCCACCAAGTTATTTGTTATTCCCATTCAAGGTGACTTAGATGAAATACTCCGCGAACAATCTCAACAACAACCCATTCCACCCGCGTGCCACCTGGAAAGACATTCGTATCCGAGGATCATCGCAGGGCTCTTATCCCCCAAGTACACTCTTCAGTGGGAACCGGTCATCCAGGTGTAAATAAAACTCTTGCTTCTTTGCAGCGCAAGTACTGGTGGCCAGGAATGCACGAGGACGTCCAAGAGATCATCCGGGGATGCGTCCTCTGCGCCATGACCAAAGTCCCACGTCGGCTACCCACAGGAAAGCTAGTTCCCCTTACCTATTCCACATCGCCCTTGGTCCCACATCGGGGTAGACTTTGTAACCAACATCCCTGTTTCTGATGATAAAACGTGTATCTTAGTAACCATTTACAGATTTTCTAAGGCCTGCAAACTAATACCATTATGAGCTCTTCCCACAGCCTTTGAGACTGCTGAGCTCCTTTTCGAACATGTGTTTTGGAACTGATCGCGGACCACAATTCTTTTCATGGGTATGGCGGGCATTCTTCTCTCTACTCAATCTCTCACTTTCGGCTATCATCCCCAGGCAAATGGACAAACTGAACGCAAGATTCAGGACATCAGTCGCTTTTGCCATCAGAACCAAAACCTCTGGAACCGTTACCTAATCTGGACAGAATATGCACAAAACTCACTTCGTCAGTCATCCACTAACCTAACCCAGTTTCAATGTGTCCTAGGCTCAGGACACATCGTTGTTTCCCCGGTCCGGTAAGCCTTCAGAAGTCCTTGCTGTTAATACCTGGTTTCAAAACAGTGAGAGGGTATGGGACCAGGCCCACCATCATCTCCAACAGGCCGTGAATCGTCACCAGCATTTTGCCGATACTTACCGAAGGCCGAACCCCACATATCAACCTGGCCAACTGGTGTGGCTCGCAACTCAAGACATCCGATTAAGACAACCTTGTAGAAAACTCAGCCCTAAGTATATAGGACCTTTCCCAGTAGAGCAACAAATTAACCCTGTCACCTATCGTCTACACATACCTGCTCAATATCGGATACACCCCACCTTTCACGCTTCCCTGTTAAAGCCCCATCACGCTCCTGTTTCTGTTCCTTCCACAGACCCGGTCCCTGATGAAGACCCCCCGTTACCACCCATTGACGCTGAACCCATCTACACTGTACGAGAGATTCTAGACTCCCGACGTCGTGGTGGGTGACTGGAGTATCTGGTAGACTGGGAGGACTATGGACCAAAGGAAAGATGTTGGGTACCTCGTCAGGATATCCTCGACCCCAACCTGCTCACAGGACTTTCATACCCAGCATCCTGAAAGACCCGCTCCATGACCCAGAGGCAGACCCCCACGGAACATTCAAAAGACATCAAACTTTTAATTTTTGAGAATATTTAGATCGTAGTAATATCCAAACATTATGTACCTTAAGGTTTTTAATAAATGGTAATTTTTTTTTTTTTTTTTTTTTTTTTTTTTTGCAAGTGCAAAGTAACAAGTAGAAAGAAAGAAAATTGCACAGCAGACTTGTATTGAGATTCTTCTATCCACAGATTTTTTTTTTCCTGGACCTTCTTTTCGCTGTAAACGAAGGATGCACACTATTGCTGAAAAACACAATCACTACTCAGCAGTCAGATGTCTGAATGCACAAAGGCACAGATCCCTAAACAAGACCAAATCTGCAGATGAAACTTTGTTTGTAGAAGCATGTTTTACATTTTAACAAGCTCCTCACGACTACACCAGGTTATGTAGGAGAAGCTGCAAAGGTGGAATATACAAAACAGGGTGACCTACATTTTAAAGTATTGTATCACCAAAAATGATTGAGGTCATGTACATATATTACGCTATAAGTCTATATATTGACTATTGCTACCAGCCTAGCAACAGGGGAAGTCGTGGTCTAATGGTTAGAGAGTTGGACTCGCAATCGAAAGGTTGTGAGTTTGAGTCTCGGGCCGGCAGGAATTGTGGGTGGAGGTAGTGCATGTACAGTGCTCTCTCCACCCTCAATACCATGACTTAGGTGCCCTTGAGCAAGGCATCGAACCCCCAACTGCTCCCCGGGCGCCGCAGCATAGATGGCTGCCCACTGCTCCGGGTGTGTGTGTGTTCATTGCTCTGTGTGTGTGCACTTCGGATGGGTTAAATGCAGAGCACAAATTCTGAGTATGGGTCACCATACTTGGCTGAATGTCATGTCACTTTCACTTTTCACTTTCGCTCTGTGAACTCCATCCCTGTCAGTGTACTGTGTTTTACTCTTATGCCTCTCTGTCTCCAGTTACCTCAGGTGGGACTCAAGCTCTGTCTCCAGGTCAAACAGCAGGGATTGCTGTCGGGGTTTTTCTGTCGCTGGCTGCAGCTGCTGTTGTTGTTTTCTTCTTCAGGAAAAAAAGTCAAGTTTGTAAGTATTTCAGATGATACAGTGTGAGAAAACATTGTGCTGGAGATTGCAAAGGTGTAGCAGGTGATGTTTAGTCAGGTTTAAACCATTTTTGTGATCATATGTGTGTGACGTGGTTTTCTTCAGGCTGTTCTTTATCAAGCAGCATTAAAAAATAAATTTCATTAATACACAAACTCCAGTGGTGTAACCGATGCCGGAAAGCAGGAGGCAGAAGTGGAGCAAGTGAAAGTCATTTATGATCTTTGTTCTGTATTTCAGATTCCACAGAATGAGCTTCTGTGACAGCTGATGACTGACTCTGGCAAGTTACTCAAGTCAGAAGTTCACTTTTCATCATCAACGATGATTCTTATTTTAGCAGAGTGTCCAATAATATGGATGTCTGGATGGATTAATAATGTCATTGTCAATAGTTTTCCTTGAAAATGTGTGACAGAAAAGCACTTTCTAATTAATTCGTTTTAATAATCTTTAAATTAAATGACCTGATGTTTGACCAAAATGTTATCTACATAACAGAAAAGAACTTCCCACCTGAGTTCTTCACTCTGTATATATTTATTTATTTATTTATTTATTTATATTGTGTAATTTTTTTTTCTTTATTTTTGGTCAGATTCCTAGTCAGATTGGACACTTCCAGCAGCTTCCTTACAAACCATTATTCATAACATTTATGTAACATTATCATTATTCAATCTCATATATCATTTTAAATATCATTTCAAAATAAATGTCTTATTTATCCTCTCGTGAACTATTTAAAATCATCTGCATCCAGGTAAATTGAATTGATATTGCACCTTTCATAAATATTAGGAATTGCATGTAATGTCTACTGGATAAACTGCTGGCTGTTGCATTAGTTCATTATTAGTTATGTGTTGAATGAGAGCCAGTGTTTCTCTCCAATGTGTGTTTTTCATATAACGTGGCATGTGACATTTTCTTCACTACTAAAATTGTCCAGTTGAATGTAAATCTCTGAAAAGTTTGTTGTGATGCTTTTTTACTGCAAGGCATGTTTGCCAACTTTTATATTATTTTTAGTTTCTATTTGTTTTCATTAGGAACTGCGACTTATTTTTATGTTATACAAATTGATTGCACTTAATTCTACTGACATTGAATGTATCTATATTTTTGTATTCTTTGAGTGGATCCTGCTCATCTGTTTCTCTTGATTTGTTAATTTATTTGGTGATTTTATTTATTTTTGTATTTAATTATTTTCGTTTGTTTTGTATTTCTGATTGTGTCAGGGTTATTTTATTTCACGCTTCAGAGGGAATTATTTGTATTTAACACTGAGCCTGATGAAACGCTAATAAAACAAATGAATGTCCAGCGGCTGTCCACATTCTCTTCTCTCTCACAATTGTGCTTAACTTTTAATGTTTACTTTTATATTATGCTGTTATTATCTAATAGTTTTGCTCAGCTTTGCTGCTCAGTTAAGCTTATCTCAAAAATATTTTATCAGCATAGTGCACACTATGTTGTTTTCAAAATAGCCAATACATGAGTATTATGTATAACATTTTAAAGTTTGCATTCAACTCGAGGCATATTGCATGTTTTTTTTTTATAGCACTCCCTAGAATAAGCTACTTTTTTCCACAAATGAACTAGTTCAAAATTTGACGTACTCGATACTGAGTTGTAACCTGAAAGATTAATGACTGTTTGTTTGTTTTGTGATGGTTGTTCATGAGTCCCTTGTTTGTCCTGAGCAGTTAAAACTGTCCACTGTTCATCAGAAAAAAAAAAAAAATCCTTCACGTACCCTTTCCAACAGTGATTGTTGAGGTCCAGTGAGAGACAGTAGATTTTGAGATCACAGTGCCGATCCTGTTTAAACGATTGTTCTTTAAAAATCCGCCAGATGGCACCATCTATTATTTAAATGAAAAACAATTGTCCGTTCAACGTATAATAAATGCTATCAAACTTCCTTATATTTAAATTGGATAGAGGAGCTTATCGTGGGAGCTGCCACGATCCTGATCAAGAACACTAGATGGCGCTCGAGTGCTGTATGTGTGCTGCTTTCATTCGCTGTTCACACCAAATAGACCGAATAGAGCGTTAAATTTGCCTCTACCCGCGTCTAGTTTGCTGCTTGAAGATTTTGAGATCATTCGCGCGTGAAATTTGCTTAATTTGCACGTGAAATTAACTTCACAACAGACGTGAATTCACGTCATGAGGGGGTTCTGCCAGCTGAGTTCACGCAGCATTTTCAACCGCCATTTTTATTCAGATAATTTTCTAAATATTACTGTTATCGTGTCATGAAATGTACTTTTAAAAGTATTTCAGGCGAGAATGTAGTTGTTTTAAACTCAAATATGTGGTTTATTTATAAAGACAGCGTCTATTTAAAAAATGTGTTTCGCCGATCTCAGAGACGTGAGCTCCACATGATCAGCGGGAGCTCCATCGTCATGTATCCGCCGAGAGCAGCCTCACCTCGGCTAGACCTTCTGACGTTTGACCCTGGCTCTGATGTTAGTGGTTCAAGATAAAATATAATTAGTTTGGGATAAAAAGAAACTTCTTATCTTTGGCCTTTATTCAGTTAATCTATTAATATGTTATATATATATAGGTCCTTTTTATTCATGTCTCTATAGAAATATGAACTTTTGTCATATAGCTCCGGTTGACTGCTCACTGACAACATCAGTCATTCCTGCATGTTGAATGAGTGACTCCTAGCAGGATCCTGATTGGTTAACGCGGCGCGAATTGACGCAAATTTCAATGTTAAAATTTTTCAACTCGGGCAGCAGGCGTGAATTAGCGTCAAACGCAAAATGCGCAAAAAGCACCATTCGCAAAATGCTCAATTCGCGCCATGAGACCTCCAGACGCGCGTAAACACGCCTTTGCATTGACTTAATGCTGTGTTAAGAGCATCAAATTCGCGTCTACCGCGTCTAGTTTGCCACTTGAATATTTTGAATGCATTCGCGCGTCTAGAGCGAAATAGACGCGCATAGAAAGCAAAAGTTTGAAGCGAAATTTACGCGCGTCTGAGGCGATATCCGATTCTTGTGGGAGGGGAAAGTGCCAGTGGTTGTCTGTTTGCAAGATGGCTGATGTTGATCGAGCACTCAGGTCTTTTCCACTTTTTCCTGCACACGCCCTCTGAATAAACGCATTATCTTGTTAGCGAAAAGTAGCTGTAGCCTATATTGGGGGAAAATAGTTGTTAAAAAACAGCGGGAAGGCCGCAGGTTGATAAACGTGTACGTGACTCAAAAGTTAAATGTGTATTTACAACAAACTCCTCCAAGCGGGGTCCTTTTTATTCCTGAAATGTGAACTTGTGTGTGATACTTGTGTCATAAAGCTCTGCTTGACTGCTCGCTGACAACATCAGTCGTTCCTCCATGTTGAATGAGTGACTCCTGAGCAGGCTCCTGATTGGTTAACGCGGGGCGAATTGACACAAAGTTTAAAATTTTTCAACTCGGGCGGCAGACGCGAATTCGCGTCAAACACATAAATGCACAAAAGCACAATTCGCGCGTAACGCGCCTATCACGCCAGACGCTCAATTCGTGCCATTCGCGCAAACGAGGTGAATTCGTGTCTTCCGCACCGTGCTAAACACCTCATTCACGCCGCGAGACCTCTAGACACGTGTAAACGCGCCTTTGCATTGACTTAACATTGAAATCATTCACGCCAGACGCTCTGTTCGTGTTTGGTGTGAACACAGCATAACATTGAAATCATTTGCGCCAGATGCTCTATTCGCGTTTTGTGTGAACACAGCATTACAGTGCATTCAGGCTATCAATTTTTTACCAATCATATGTTCCTGGGGAATCGAACCCCCTACCTTACACTTGATAGCACAATGCTCTACCAATTGAGCTACAGGAACACTACTGTTTACTTTAGCAAATTGACACAACCACACAAAAAGTGTTCTTTTTTCCTTAACTCAATCATTAGTTGCTTGGTTTGTTGAATGGTTACTCTAATAAATCTATTTATATCATGGTTTGTCTGAATATTTGATTCTGATTGGCTAAAAGGTGTGCATTAAAATAATGTGATTCACAGGTAGTTCCAGTCAATTTAATTACAATTAAACTTTAATGTGCTGCTGCAATGACATACATGCAAACAAAACACTTGCACACGGAGATCGGAGATTAAAGTAATGTGAACTGAGACATTTTGCATTTAATTTTTTTTTTTTTTTTTTTTTTTACATTTTTTACAACCTCAGTGGCATTGCTTCACTGCCACTCATAAATCCTCTCCTGTGTTCTCATGGAGTAGTAAAGTGTCCATTGTAAGCGTACTTCAGAATCTCAGCAGAAATACTTTGATTTTGGATGCTACTCTGCTCACATACTAATTAATGATTAATGTTTTAAATCATGAAGTGTAAAATAAATTATATAAATATTTTATTTGACTAAGTAATTACAGTAATATTTCAGTCTTTATTAATAATTGAATTAAAAAAATAAGCAAAATAATAATGTTATTATTTAGATGTTGTTATTTGTTCTAATTTACAGGGTTTCCAAAAACACCATCACAATATGCATGTACACAATAATGTGTACCAATAACCTGTTTTGTTTGTTGTTTTAAACAGATATTGCAGATCTGGAGAAAAATGCAGCACTGCTAATCTTACCATCTTTATTCAGAGAAAAATTAAGTTTCTCTTCTGTCTGGACAATGTAAGTTTTGATATGTCATGTCTTTGTGTTCGCGAACTGACTCAGATGATTCGCGAACCCGCTTTGAACTCCCGAACTGACTCAAAGGAATCGCTAACCCCGCTTTGAACTTCAAACTGACTCATATGATTCGCGAACCCGCTTTGAACTCCCAAACTGACTCAAATGATGAGCGATCCCGCTCCGAACTCCCGAACTGATACAAATGATTCGCAAACCCCGCTTTGAACTCCCAAACTGACTCAAATGATTCGCGATCCCGCTCCGAACTCTCGAACTGATACAAATGATTCGCGAACCCGCTTTGAACTCCCAAACTGACTCAAATGATTCGCGATCCCGCTACGAGCTCCCGAACTTACTCATATGATTCGCCTATCCGCTCCGAACTCCCGAACTGATTCAAATGATTCGCGATCCCCAAACTGACTCAAATGATTCGCGAACCCGCTCCGAGCTCCCGAACTGATTCAAATGAATCGAGATCCCCAAACTGACTCAAATGATTCGCCTACCCGCTCCGAACTCCCAAACTGATTCAAATGATTCGCGATCCCCAAACTGACTCAAATGATTCGCGAACCCCGCTTTGAACTCCCGAACTGACTCAAATGATTCATGAACCCGCTCCGAATTCCCGAACTGATTCAAATGATTCGAGTCATTCTACGAAACGGATGCTGTTTGGGTCCGCAACATTTGATCAGATGCATAAGGCACAAACATGTACCAAAATGTGTTTACAAAGCTTAAATGTATTCATTCAAGTGTTCTTGTTAACATGATATATGATAAAAATATATTTTTTAAAGAATAACATACTATTTTAATCATTTAGTTTTAGTTCATAGCCAAGTTCACATGTCCGTGTTAACCAACGTGACATTTTCATCTAAAATATCACCAAATAAGCTATGTATTTTTTTTTTTTTTTTTTACATTTATTATTTTTAGGATTCTGTGCGTGTCCCTTTTCACATAAGATATATTTTATTCAAAATAAAACATATTTTTTGTAAATATTTTGTTATTTGTTTGCATCCCTCAGTTTGACTTACCACCCCATCACACTAACTTGTTATAATGTACTGTTGCTTTAAATGACATCATAGAGCGGAAGTGACATCATTGTAGCCTTCTTTGCCTCCAAGAACAAAAGCAGGAAAGTACTGACATTCCTCTGCATTCTTTATTTGTTCAGTTTTCATATTAGGTAGGTTCTGTCAAGCTTAAACCAACCACCCTGTCATGCAAAATAGAAAGGGAAAACTTTTTATTTTTTATAATGGAAATGTATATATATATATCAGATAGAATGCATGTATGCTAGGTGAGGAACTTGACCACATGGAGATCTGCGGCCATTTTGGGCTGAAATGTACCACCCCCGTCACATGTTTGTGGCGGTAGGGGATGTGATGGGGTGGTTCTGCTTCCCATTTGCATGTGTGGAAATCAAGGATTATAATATAGGCTAATGATTTTTTTCTCACTAACACATTCTTGGTGTTAAATGAAGAATGTTACATTTTATAACATGTGCAGATAGATCTGTCTCTAACATGGCTCCATTAAGCGCTGCTGAGAGACAACGGCGATGCCGTGCACATTGGGATGCTGATACTGAGAGGAAGCAAAAATATCTAGAGTGAGTGTCAGAGACGGAGACGGGATGTAGAGCAAGGAAAAAAGAAGAAGATTAGTTATCTAAGTGAGCGAGGGAAGCGTCAGCTGCGTAAAAAGTGGAGGAAGCAGAACAAGAAGAGAAAAGAGAAAGCAGAGGCTAGGAAGCACAGTCTGGACACCTTTCCTTTAAATCCAGATACTGTCCAACAGTCAAAGCAGCAGTTAAGATCATCAAGGTCAGGGTTGTGTGCAGTTAGGATTATATGTAGAGAATAAGAAGCAGGCCTATCATTGAGTAATTGTTTTAAATATGGTGTGCATGACTTAAACCCCTAAGTTACCAGTAGATTTTTATTTTGTTTCAGGCGACATAAAGAAGGAAAGCGACTTTCCAGGAAGAACAGGGATACACTACGCAAAGAAATTGAAAAACTAAAGAAATCGCTATAAAGGAAAGAAAACGTGCTGACATACAGAAAAAGATATAAGCGCTTAAATAAGAATGACTCCCCTCGTTCAAAAATAGATGAATTAACTAAGACAGGCAGAGTAAGCTCCAAAATCAGAAAATCAAAGAAGTGTTGCAGTGTTCAGACTGAAGACCTCTGTTCCACCAACAGAAATCCCACAAACAGGTTCACTGCTGCTTTTCAAGTCCAAAGTCAAAACCTTCTTCACTCGAGATGACAACAGTCGGATAACGACTGGACGAAAACAAACAATTACCAAGAAAAAGGTGAAGAAGCAGAAAAGGTTTCTGGCTGACACAATGAAAAATCTTCACAAAAAATGTTCTTACTGAAAACACAAACAACATATCATACTCCCTTTTCTGTCAGCTTCGCCCATTTTGGGTTGTACATCCCCACTCTCTCTGACAGGAACACGTGTCTGTGCAAGATCCATGAAAATCTCAGATTTGTCATTGAGAAGTTGCATAATTTGAGGCTCACAGACACTTCAGATCTCGAGAGTTTGACTAAAATGATAACATGTGACACCTCCAGGAAAATGTGCATGTATGATGAGTGCGAGGAATGCAAAGACAAGACTGTACAGCTCTCCAGATTTGATGGCACAGCAAAGGTTGCATTCACTCAATGGGCCACAGCAGAGAAAGCAAGGGAAGATGCGAGGGAGGGTCCAAGCACTGTAAAGATCACAGTGAAGAAAACAATGGAGGACACACAACACAATCCTGTGGAGTTATTTCACACTCTTCTCCATAAATTCAAAAGACACACCTTCAACATAAATCAACAGTACTCCTACTGCAGAGAGTTGAAGAAGAACCTTCAAAAGAAGAGGCAGTGATCCACATTGACTTCTCTGAAAACTACACATGCAAACACAGCTCAGAGATCCAAGCTGTCCACTTTGGCTCCTCGCACCAACAAGCTACTCTGCACACTGGTGTTTTCTACATAGGTGGTGAAAAAGAGCCCATCTGTTTTAGCACAGTGTCACCCTCGCACGTCCTGATTTTGCCAAGTTCGATGTGTTCCTAGGTCAACATATTTTGTTGACCCTGGAACAACATTTTACTCCAAAAATATATTCTTAACCATATCCCTACACCTAAACCTAACCTTAACCATGAGTAATCCCTAAAATCAGAGGAAATGATAGATGAATGACTCTGATGTACAAGCACCAAACACTGATTTTAAGCGTAAACTTCACAAAATCTATAAACTGGTTCTTCAAATCTGATTGGTTAATCACAATGTTGTTCCAGGGTCAACAACGATGTTGTCCCAGGAACATGTCTCACTTGGTAAAATCAGGTTCTGCGTCACCCTCCAAACACAAAAGCCCCCCAGCTATATGGGAACACATGAATCCGGTGCTAATTTATCTACAAGCCACATACCCAGATGTATCTGTCCTACACTTTCTGAGTGATGGACCTTGTACACAATACAGACAGAAAGGGAATTTCACAGAGCTCGCAAGACGAGGACTGAAAGGTGGAACATGAAACTTTTTTGAGGCAAGCCGTGGCAAGGGGGCCCCTGACGGTGTTGGGGGAACCTTGAAAAGAACAGCGGACAAGCTTGTGACCAATGGCCGTGACATACCCGATGCCCATGAGCTATATAAGGCACTCACTGAAACCTCTACAACTGTTAAGTTGTTTTATGTAGCATCTGAAGCAGTGGAGCAGGCAATGGAAAAGATTCCAGGCCAGATTCCACCAGTGCCATCAGACAATGAAAACCCACCAAGTGGTCACATTTGCTCCAGGAGAAATCCTTTACCGGGAAGTTAGTTGCATGTGCTCCACGCAAAACCAGCTAAGATGTCAGTGCTTCACCACACAGCATTTCTCTTTTAACAAAACAGTCCAAAAGGTGCAAACAGAAGCAATTGCTTGGGATAGTGAAGTTCTCATTGGGAAGTGGTGCATGCTTAAATATGATAATGACCTTTATCCTGGGATCATCATGGAAACAGACGAAACACATGCCCTTGTAAAGTGTATGCACCGTGTTGGTGCCAATAGGTTCTTCTGGCCTCCAAGAGATGACTTCCTCTGGTATCTCTGGTATAAAATTTGGAAAACTGCAACATGGAAATGGCACCCGTTTCGTAGAATGACTCATTCGCGATCCCCAAAATGACTCAAATGATTCGCGAAACCGCTTTGAACTCCCGAAATGACTCAAATGATTCGCGAACCCGCTTTGAACTCCCGAACTGACTCAAATGATTCGCTATCCCGCTCCGAACTCCCGAACTGATTCAAATGATTCGCGAACCCGCTTTGAACTCCCGAAATGACTCAAATGATTCGCGAAACCACTTTGAACTCCCGAACTGACTCAAATGATTCGCTATCCCGCTCCGAACTCCCGAACTGATTCAAATGATTCGCGAACCCGCTTTGAACTCCCGAAATGACTCAAATGATTCGCGATCCCCAAACTGACTCAAATGATTGTGGAAAAATGAGCGCGCGTCGCTTGCATTATTAGCGCCTATACGGTGTGCCTACATTTGAAATAACAAACTTGAGAGCGCAAAAGACACGATATGTGAACGGCCCCTTACTTATAGCCTTGTTTGCTGCTCTATAATTAAATTCTTTGTCATTTATGTGAAATTATGTACCACAACTTAACAGTTTTGCTTTTTGGATTAAACTTTTTTATCTGTTGAACACCAAACATAAACAAAAAGAAGTAATAAAATTGATTTTAATTAGTTTTACGAAGTAAACAATTTGTTTGCATTTGCGCTAGCATATTCACGCAGCGCTGTCTCGCGAGAGCAGATCGCTAACGCATGTGACCAACTGGGCGGCAACGTCAGCAGAACGCAAAGAATTATGGGTATGTTTGGCCAGTTAACATGTTCTGGCATAGGAGGCTAGTGTTCTGGGCATGAAAATAATGAAAAATTAGCGTGAAAAAAAGAATATAATCCTACAAAATGCAGCGGGATAAAGAAAACATTGTGGGACCAACTAAATTCTAATGCAAAGAGGAGATATGACGAGAAAATAAAGAGAATCAAAGGACTCGATTCCTTACGAGCAGAGCGACTGGTCAAGGTAACACCCTCCAGCCCAGAAGAAGGGCATGTGAAAACGCTGTGTTGTGGTGCTTTTGCAGACAGCCTAAAGAGCTTGATGGCATGTTTGCTTGCGATAATCAGAACCAAACAGTGGTTCCATTTAGACTGCGTGAGACTCAGCAGCACCAGCCAGAGAAGAGTCATGTGTCTGTGATTTATCACCCACAACCTACCTCATACATTTTCAGTTTCTCATCATTTCTATGGTCTTTTTATAAATGTATTACATGTTAATGTATTAATCTAAATGTATTTACAATGTTAAATATGTAAAAGAAACTGAAATTAAGTTGGTTGTTAATACTATTTAATGGTATGTAATTGTGGTTTCCAACCAAAAGAACACTGATTTTGCACAATTCTTCCTTAATCAGAAAAAGGAGGCAGAATTTCATTCAATCTTTGTGTATTTTATTTACAGACATGGCTAAAAAAAAACCATCTTAATCTAGAGACTGCTTCTTCAAGTTAAAATAAAATAAATGCATTTAGCAGACGCGAAATAGATTAATGTCTGAAGATTCCCAAACAAGGCTCTTCAGAGACGTCTGTTAAAGCAACACTCTAAAACATACATCTGCAGACAAGAAGTAGACGTCTCCATGATGAGGTGTGCTATCAGGGCTGTTTTGTCCTTGCAATTTTGCAATGGCAAAATGCTATCTCCAAAAAAATAAAAACACGTCTTGCATATAAGATTTCAAATTAAAAACTATGGATACCATGGGAAAATAATTTTTGTTTTTGAATGCTAATTTACTTTTTTAAAGAAGTGGTGTACTATATTCCTCTATATGTAGAAATAGTAATTTTGGCAAGAGTAATTAGCTCCACCCTACTGAAGTAGGGGAAACATTGTTTTTTTTATTATTTTTGTGTGTTGTGAGAACATGATTCTTCCGTCTAGTTGGGTTCCCCCCAAAATGATGTCATAGTTTAGTTTCTGAGGGAGTTTACAGTACATCTGCTTTCAGCACATGAATCAGTGGAAAGATACTGAGGGTAACAATATGTACCATAGCTTACAATTAAGTCCCAGCAAGTTTTCAAGCAGCTGTTTTAATTCCAGTGCCAAAAAAGCCAAATATTAACTGTTTAGATGTTTACAGACCAGTGGCCTTAACTTCAGTTATGAAAATCTTTAAGTGATTACTTATCTTTAAGTCATCTTTTTATTCGCGACATCATCAGGCATCATCAACAGGTCAGCTGATGATACTGTGCCTCTTTGTCTTCATTCAGTTTTGCAACACTTTTGAAGCCTCCGCATGAGGCCCTTTAGATTTGATTAATAATCTACATTTAATAAAATCATTCCAGTAAACTTTTGTCAAGTTAAGTCAATTGGGGCGTTCAACACTCCCTTGCACTTTGGATCTTCTGTAGAATAGATCACAATTAGTTAAAATTAACAATACATTCTCCGTAATTTAACTACCTACTTTTTCTCAATAATTTAATGAATTTGTTCTCGAAATATAACAACTTTATTCTCAATTGCACTGTCCATTTTTTTTTTTTTTTTTTTTTTTTGTCATTTAACAATTTTTTTTCCCTTGAAACACGACTATTTCTCATAACTGAATGAGTTTATTCTCAACATTTTATTTTTAAAAAAAAAAAATCTTAAAATTTAACGAGTTTAATCTCGAAATATAATGACTTTAATCTTGATATGTTTTTAATTTTATTTATTTTTATTATTGCTTGGTCCTAATCTTTTTGCATACTGTACTGCATTAACTGATTGCCAAAAAAAAATAAAAAAATAATAATAATAATAATCTAAATGTAATAACACCTGCAGGTTTGCAGTATTTAAACTGTGCTCATTCATAAATTTGATTTGCAGAATATATAAGACGTTTAGAATGTAGTTTATCTGTTATTTATCAGCCTTTTCTTGGTCAAACATACAGTATAAGTAAAAAAATTGTTAAGTTTCAGAAACATAAATTGGAAACAACGTTGGACAGTTGTCTAAAAGCTTCCTCCCTGTTGAAAAAAAACGTAGCATATGCTGGTAAGTATGTTTGAATAGTGCTGATATTGTCAGATATTTCAATATTAGTCTTAATCCCATGTTTGTTTTTTATCATATTTAGTCACCTTATCCTATTTAGTTTAATCGACTAAAAGTCTCAACATTTTAGTTCTATTTTTAGTCAATGAAGATAAACATTGACATTTTAGAAATAAGATTACTATTAATTAGTAGCAGTATTAATTTTGTCAACCATTTGAATGGAGTCTTAGTCGAATATACATTTTATTATCATATTTAGAAACCTTGTCCTGTTTTTATTTAGTCAAGGTTAAGTCAACAAAATGTATTTTAGCATTTATTCCCAAGAGCACTTTAGTCAGATTTTATGTCAATAAAATCATTTTTAGACCTGAATACTTTAAAAACACCAAACAGTACAAAAGAGTATTTAAAGTTTCTAGTCAACAATAAGCATTTTGTTGATTTTTATAAAGTTTCCAATGTGGGAGATCCATGGTATGTCATTGATTGCCTGCTCTACTGTGAGCTCCATTATAGCTCCTCAATTGTTTAAAAGTAGAGCGATTCTTGTAAGGAAACTCTACTGTGTGAACACTAGAGAGCGTCAGTCT